>NW_027506899.1:247500-312500 GCF_052324685.1 Brachyhypopomus gauderio
AGGGCCCAGTGGACCCTGTATGTAATACACATGTGAAGGGGGGTGTACGGGGGGGGTCAGTGGACCCTGGCCCCTGTATGTAATACACATGTGAAGGGGGGTGTACGGGGGGGGGGGGGGGGGGGGGGGGGGTTAGTGGACCCTGGACCCTGTATGTAATACACATGTGAAGGGGGGTGGTCATTGAAAATATTTTCTGATTTATGTTGCTCACAGAAAATGAGCCAAGGACCAATGAATCTCAGTTTGAAAAAAAAAAAATAGTAGAATTTTTTTAAGCTGATTTTTTTAAAATGGGTCCCACAGACCCTTGGACCATATAAGGGCTAGAGGTGGTTTCCAAAATTAGCTTCACTTTCTCTCGTTCTGTTGCATAAGGCAAGTCCGAGAGGCTACACTCAATTTCCTAGAGGTAGTCTTCCACAAGGTCTTCCACTAATCCTTGTTGATGCTGTTTGTGTTTTAGGTTAATTGGTTGTAAATAAATGTATAATTTATTTCCACCAAATTGTCTGTGTTGATGTCATTCAAAAGTGATTGTTGCCAAAGCCTCCAAAAATTCACAGTTAAATCCTTCAGATACCAAACCATTAATTACCTTTAGTTGATAACTAAATGTTGTGGTTCTGGTATAATTAGAATATGAGACTGATTCTAAATTAATGAGACTGATTAATAATTAAGGTAAAACAAATTATATCTACTTTAAAGGATTAGTAGGTGAAACCCCTACACCAGTCAGAAATACACAAAGAACAGATGATTATGGCCTTCAGTAGTTTAGTTACTCATGAACTCTAGGACACATACACACACACACACACACACACACACACACACACACACACACACACACACACACACACACACACTATAATGTTACCTGAGTGTGTCCAGTCTGCAGTGTGGATCCTCCAGTCTAGCAGAGAGCAGCTTCACTCCTGACTCTCCTGGGTGGTTGTAGGTCAGATCCAGTTCTTTCAGGTGTGAGGGGTTTGAGCTCAGAGCTGAAGCCATAAAAGAACAACCTTCCTCTGTGACCAGACAACCAGACAATCTGAAGAAAGGAGAGAGAAAGAGAGAGAGAGAGAGAGAGAGAGAGAGAGAGAGATAGAGAGAGATGTGTTTACAGATCAGTCTTCATGAAGCAGCTAGAGAGGCTGGGAACTGTAGTGAAGGTTCCTCCACTCTAATCTCCAAGATGGCGTCCTCCGTGCAGACGGCTTTGTTCACTCTTCTCCACATCACTGCTGCTTGTGTTTATTTGAGCTCTTATGTTTATTCTCACACTTCAGAACTCTAGTGCACTATTAACCTACATCAGAAGAACCTAAAACTAGACTTACACTGTGTGATATCAGTGGTCTAATAAGACTGTTACTGTCACACTTGTAGGATTGCTCAGATGTGTTCCTGTGGGGGATGCAGGATCTGGTGTTCTTCCATAAAACCATGGGGGGCAACAAATGGTGGTTTACCTCAAGAGGTTCCCAGAGCAATGGGATAAAACTGACCATTTGTATTTTAGTTATGTCAGTATGTTTGTGTGGCATGTTTAGTCTTATTTTGCAGCTTGTTGTGTACTGGGTAAAGGTTATGCTAACAGGATAAGAGTTCCATCACTCCCTGATAAGGTTTGTAGACTTCACCCCAAAGGGGACAGTCCTGTATGGAATGCACACTGTATGCAAATGTACTCTGATGTCTTTACCAGCAACCTGATTCCCATTGGTTAACCTGGTTTTTGTGACTGCTGTCCCTTTGAGATGCTGGGGGGATATAAATAGAGAAGTTTGTGGGTGCAGGGGGTCTTCTCTTCTTTCATCTGGGCTCTTCTTTCATCTGGGCTCTTCTTTTCATCTGGGCTCTCTTTGCTTCCTTTGGGGTCCTTCTCCGTGAGGCAGCCTGCACCGGTTGGTATCTCTGTTTCCATTAGGTATTATTGTTACTTTAATCTAGTATGGTTGTTATTGTTTTATATTTTGTTGGTTATTGAATAAATCTGGTTCATTGTGTAGCCACAGTCTTCCTTGATTATAGCTGTACTGGGCCAGATGAGCTCATTACTAGTATCAGTTAAAAGGTAAATCAATGCTGATACCAATTCCCTCTAAAGTATCCCATCTGCTACGCATGTTTATGATAAACCTCTGACAAAGCAGGCTATTGTTTATAGCAAGGTACTTTATAAAGTTGGTTAGGTATATTCTATAACCTGTACTGATCTATTCAAGAAGTGAGTTCTTTTAGATTCTTACCAACTATAATTTGGAGTCAGATATTTAAGTTTTATGCACGTCAATTCTTCTTCTGCACCTATTTCCGTCCTTGGTTGTAGGCAAGCAGGTAGGTTAGTTATATCTCATAACTATAACCCCTACACACTGTATGATATGATGCCTGTAAAATCTTCTATAAGTGACTGTGTGATGTCATGTCACATTACTGCATCTCTGAATCAGAGGACAATATTTCAGGACATTATATTTCATGTGTTGTACAGAGAAAGGACCAGTGACACTGCGGAGAAACAGTCTAAGAAAGTGATGCAGACTTATGTATGTGTGGGGTTTATGGGGCTCTGTTTATGTCATTATAAACATGAATAAACAACAGTGCTGTAATCTAGGAGTCTTCTCTTTAGGAAGAAGCTGATTCCTGCTCTATTAGTAGAGGAACTGAACTCTACACCTTCAGTTCAGTTTATTATCACCTCTATCATTCACCTTCAGCATATACAGAAGTGAGATACTGTTCTCCACAGATCATAATGTTCACACACCACATACAGAAACATAAGAACACAGTAAACACATTTAAAAACAAACAATTAAAACAGCAGCACGGGTGTAAGAAAGTGCTGATCAGATGATCAGGAGTAAAATCCCTGAGTGGAGAGTTTAGATTAAAGTTGTAAAGTGCGTGTGCATTCAGCTCATCACATTACAGTCCCTGATGGGGTGATTGGGGGGCAGTTTGTGGAGGGAGTTAATTGTCCTGATGGGGTGATTGGGGGGCAGTTTGTGGAGGGAGTTAATTGTCCTGATGAGGTGAATGGGAGGCAGTTTGTGGAGGGAGTTCATTGTCCTGATGGGGTTTATGGGGGCAGTTTGTGGAGGGAGTTAATTGTCCTGATGGGGTGAATGGGGGCGGTTTGTGTAGGGAGTTAATTGCCCTGATGGGGTGAATGGGGGCAGTTTGTGGAGGGAGTTCATTGTCCTAATGGGGTGAATGGGGGCAGTTTGTGGAGGGAATTGATTGTTCTGATGGTCTGAGGACAGAAACTGTTGTACAATCTGGAGGATGTTGCCCAGATGCTCTGCAGCTCCTACCAGAGGGTGGAGCACAAAGAGGTGGTGGGAGGGGTGGGAGGGTCCAGCATGATGGTGGAGGCCTTTCTGACACATCCATCTTTATAAACGTCTGCTAGGGTGGGAGTGGGGCTCCCATGATCCTCTCTGAGGCCCTAACTACGCTCTGCAGGGTGATCCTGTCTGCAGCAGAGCAGCTATCGTACCAGACAGTGATGCAGTGGGTCAGGATGATCTCCACAGTCCCTCTGTAGTATGTTGTCATGACTGAAGTATTTGGCCTTTTCAGTCTCCACAGGAAGTGAAGGTGTTGCTGGGCCTGTTTGGTTGGAGCAGTGGTGTTGGAGGACCAGCTGATGTCATCTGTAATATGCACCTCCAGAAACTTGGTACTGTGGAGTCTTTTAACAGTAATGCCATTGATGGTCAGTGGGGGGCGCTCACTGCTGCCCCTCCTGAAGTCCAGGACCATCTCCTTGGTTTTCTTCACATTCAGGAAGAGGTTGTTGTTTTCACACCACCTGGTTTGCTGCTCCACGTCCTGTCTGTACAGTGTCATCGTTATTGGTGATCAGACTGACTGTAGTGTGTCATCGTTATTGGTGATCAGACTGACTGTAGTGTCATCTGTGAATGTTGTGATGTGATTGGTCTGAACGTGTCAGTGCAGTTAGGTGTGAGTAATACAGATAATCTAGTCTGTGACTTCCAGTCCTGTAAGGCTGAGATTTTCTCCTCTGACCAAACACTTTTGGCTGGTCTCGCCAGTTTCACCTGAGGTCTGTATGTGTCAGCATGAACACTGCTTCACACATATTAGGCCACCAGAGGGCGCTCTCACCACATCACACAAATGCTACTTAAACTTCAGGGTACCTTCCCAACCTTGCTAAGAATCACCAACAACCTGAGTTTGCGAACCAAGCCGTTGTTCCTTATAGCTGTTTTGCCAATCCTGTGTATGATCATTGGCCTGTTCATAGCCTGTTCTGAGTATTGCCTAGTCCCTTTGTACTTTATCCTTCTCTGACTCGTATACATTGGCCTGTATGTTTTCCCTCTCTAGCTTCTGGCCCTTTAGTGCTCTACATTAAAAGTGTCCTGCGCTTGGATCCTGTATGTGTCCAATATGAGTCACAATATGCAGATATTAGCATGATGGAGATGATCCAGCTGGATGATCAGTAGAGGCGGTCAGAGCCGGTTACCGTATGTTCTCGACTATAGAGCGCACCTCGATATAAGCCGCACCTACTAAGTTTTTGAAAAAATGGAAAATGTTGTATATGCCACACCGGGCTAAAAGCCACATATATCTACTGAACTGAATACATTTAACTGAACTGATCAATTTCTGAACGGTGCCTGTAGCATTTCACGTGCAACCGATTTGGCTTTCAGCTGGTGTTGTGCCGAATTCCGACTCCCCTCGTTTATCCGCATAAAGACGCTACAGGTTATATTGTTGATTTATGTATCTATGCATAAATAAGAGCCAGACTTTAATTATCTATTATAGCAAACTGCATGGCATTATCTGTCCAAAGCCACACTGGTTCAAGTTAATTAATTATTTTAATTAAAATACACACTGGCTATACCGAAGTTCACCTCTGACCACATGACTGCAGTATTATGTCTAAATATCTAGTTAGGACAAAACTAGAGTGCTCAATGAACTAAGTTATAATCACTGTAACTCCCGAATATCATCTGTAGCGTCTTTATGCGTGTGCAAACGAGGTGAGTCTGAATTTGGCACAAAATGTGTGCATGTGCTAAATGAAATTGAGCACTTTTTTCTTTGATTTACAACTTTGACCTACCACCTGATTCACTTTCTGCCCTGCCTTCTGACGGGTGAAGAAAAATCTACAGAAAAGCCGCACCTCATTATAAGCCGCATGGTTCAAAGCGTGGGGGAAAAAAGTAGCGGCTTATAGTCCGGAAAATACGGTAGTTTTTATCCTGGCATGGATACCTCCTCACTTCTGGTCCTCTCAAACCGTCTGCAGCGTCTCCTCCCATGGGCTGTGAGTGCAGGTGAGGGCATGGTCTCTGGAGATGCTTGACACAGGAGTCAGAGTTCTGGGACGCTCATCTCTGCTTACCCAGGTGATTTCATCATGTCTAACAGAAACTGTTGACTGTAGATATATTTACCAAAACTGTCTTTGTAGGCGCAATTTGTTAACACAGACGTAATTTCAGACATTTGAACAATACGATCGGGAGGAGCTGCTGTATCCAAGATGAATCTCTGTTGAATAAAACAAATCTCACCTGAGTGTCTCCAGTTTACAGTGTGAACTCTTCAGTCCAGCAGAGAGCTGCTCCACTCCTGAATTGTTCAGGTCGTTGTTACTAAGGTCCAGTTGCCTCAGGAGGGAGTTCTCCATCTGTAAAACTGATGCCAGATTTTCACAAGTCTTTTCCCCAAGACCACAGAGAGCCAGCCTGCAAGTAGATACAAGACATATTATAATATTACCTCTGTAGCAGAAACAACAGATATTAAAATATTACCTCTATAGCAGACACAACAGATAAAATTGTAGAGAGTATTGTTTGATTACTGATCATGCTGATCATCACATATCACATTTAGATGTGGTGTTTGGACAACATGTCTGTATATGATAAAAAAGACTACAAACAAAATGACCCTCTGCCAAACGCTACAGCAGCATACGACGCAAGACCACCAGAGGCTTTTACCCTCAGACCATCAGACTCAATAGAATCTTTTACCCCCAGACCATCAGACTCAATAGAAGCTTTTACCCCAGACCATCAGACTCAATAGAAGCTTTTACCCCCATACCATCAGACTCAACAGAAGCTTTTACCCCAGACCATCAGACTCAATAGAAGCTTTTACCCCCATACCATCAGACTCAACAGAAGCTTTTACCCCAGACCATCAGACTCAATAGAAGCTTACACCCCCAGACCATCAGACTCAATAGAAGCTTACATTCCCAGACCATCAGACTCAATAGAAGCTTACATCCCCAGACCATCAGACTCAGTAAAAGCTTACATCCCCAAACCATCAGACTTAGTAGAGGTTTTTACCTCCAGACCAACAGACTCAACAGGAGCTTACATGCCCAGACCATCAGACTGCACACACACACACCCACAAAACATGACAAATGATCAGACCTGCTGAACACTCAAAGATTGCTGACACACACCGTCAACAAACATTTCTCAAATGCAGCTATTGTTGTGCAATAATTCTGTTATAATACTGTATCATACTGTATATACTGTACTATATCATTGGAAATACAGATTATTTGTAAATTCGAATGATCTTTATATTATTTCATGTCTAATATTAGTAGTCTAAAGTGCCCTTGTCTAACATATTTGCACATTGGAGTCTAGAGAAATGTAATTTCATTCAGCGGTGCTCTCCTTGTTGTATAGTATAGTCTGAATAAAGTTCACTTTGACTCTGACTGCATACAGGCATGATAATAGAACATAGATAATAGAACACAGATGTATACATTCAGTTTACAAAGTTGGATCTGGGTCCTAGTACAACTCCCCCAGGTCATTTGTACCGGTGTTGTATAGTGTTGCGTTTTGCGTGTATGAGCCATCAGCTGTAGTCCACTCTAAGAGACTGATATGAATATAAAATATGTTGGTTATAGAACCTTACATTCAGTGAGTGGAACTGAACCAATAAGAGTAACATAATTTATTCCTGTTATATCCACTGGTCCCAATGGGGAGGAGTGTAATTTTCTGTCTCAAATGTTTTCTCTTGGTTTCATCTATTCAGACAGCAGGACATCACACTGTGTGTTGTTTAACACTAGAAGCGCCAAAGCTCCGGTCATTTGACCGCTGTGACGTCTACTAGAAGCGCCGCCTCTGGTCAACCTACTTATACCTAGAAGCGCCGAGCACCGGTCACTTGACCGCAGCAGCACAAAAAAAAAAATAATATCTTTGCACTGGATCCAATTTCAGAACCCTCCTTTCATGACTTTTCCCAGAATTGTCCTTTTAATAAACTAGTATTTTTACATTGTTAAAAGAAATCCTGCACATGCTAGTTTCAATCGATTTCGCTCGTATCTCTGTAATATTGTCGTCGTCGCCTACACTTCAAGACTGTGATTCTCTTTTCTGCCAGCGGGTGTCGCAAAGATTCGTATGTCATTTAATATTTAGTATAACTAAATAAAGATCAATAGTTTTCAAAACTAAATTATTCACAAAGTTCAACCTGATTATTGTGTAAAGACAAAACGGAATTCGTCCGTTGAACGAAAGTGAAAGTGTTTCACTTTCCAAAGTCTTAAAATATATACTTTATTTAATAATATTATTTAATATATACTATATATAAGTTTACATCAATGGTTTTCAAACCGTGAGAGAGTCTTGCTTTGCCTAATAAATGCTTTAGTAGTTTGCAGGAATTCTGCGAATGGTAATTAGCCTACTTATCAAGTCAATATCTCAAAGAAATGATCTCTCGGGTATAATCCCTCTTCGCCAGGGCTAGCTGTTAGATACATACATTATGTACGGCTGCTTTTGACACACTGGCATTACAAAAGAATTAAGCAGAATGCAAGTTACGTATGTAAATGCATACCTTTGCGAGCGAAACTGAGATGATGGCATGGGCGGTGCTGTTATGAACACTTTATTCACAATAGCATTCATGAGGCAACGCGAGCTATAAATTCGTCGGGACGCGGCTACACAGTTTGAGTGAAAACTCTGCTTGGGCGATCGAACAGCAACACAGTTTGCTTGAAAGCTCGGTTTTGGCGTTTGAACAGCAACATAGTTTGCGTGACTCCTCGGTTTGGGCGTTTGAACAGCAACACAGTTTGCTTGAAAGCTCGGTTTGGGTGATCGAACAGCAACACAGTTTGCGTGACTCCTCGGTTTGGGCGTTTGAAAGTTTGCATAGTGCATTATAAAAATGGCACAGATAATCATGTACACCCCAAAGCAAGTGCTGGACATGCTGTGCAATATTGATGAGATGGAATCGGAGGGCGAACAATGTGAGGTGTCGGATGGAGAGGGCGAAAGTGAAATGGATCTGAATCTTGAATCTGATTCAGAATCGGACTCTGAAACTGCTGGCAAACAGTCAACTTAACTTTGTAAGTCCAGTCAACTTAACTTTGTAAGTCCAGTCAACTTACAAAGTTAAGTTGACTGGACTTAAAGTCAAGTTGACTAGACTTACAAAGTTATTTTTTGCACAAAGAAAATTAAGTAGTTCATACAAAGACTAGTTGTATTTGGTCTACATAATAATGTGATGCAAAAAGTTGCCTTGATTTTTTTTAAGTAGATAAAGCACAGTATTTTTATCAGTCCAGTCAATTTAACTTAGTTTTTCTTGCCATTGTTTTGTGTGTGATGTACTTAACTTTAAGAATTTCAGATGTTTGTTTTTGGGAGCATGGATGCACTTGGATGAATATCTAATCCAGTTATAAATTGTTTTGATGTCCTGTGTACATTCTAATACTAAGAATGTAAACTGACAGGGTCCAAAGCACAGAAATGTTTTACGTATTCATTACATTCCATGGTATCTGCCCTACACATTTAGAGATAAAGCGTACACCAAAACTGTCCTCATTACATGTAAAAATGGCTTCCATGGAACCAAGTGTTGACCATACAAATAAATGCACACAGCCATTCCTGACACACGGCAATAACTGTGTATATACTGTGAACAACACCTGCAAGACCTCATCAGGTATTAATATAATCACCTTATGTTATCAACTTATATTTTGGAAGATTTTGAAATGCAAGTACACTCGAAACAACTTGATGTAAGGACTTACTTTTATTATGTATACTCACTGATGAACAGTCATGTTTTTATTTTTGTTATTGTTTTATTCTATCTTCAACAATAAAAGGACAAGGGCACAAAACCTCTACCTTCAATATAACATAATAAAAAAAAAAATATCATATCATAAAAAAAAAAAATTGAGTATCGGAACCTGAGAAAGTTGGGACAGCTGAGAGATTCATCATTCAGACATGACACCAGGTCAGGAGCTCATCTTCCATTTAGCATGGTTTACCTCTCTGTCTGCTTGTACATCCATCTCTAAAAGAAAATAAAAACATACACAAAACATGTTAATTTAGCTGTTCATACTCCTTTTCCAAGGTCAAATTCAAGCAGTTTTAAAGCACTTTCAAGGTCTATTTTCTATATTTCCCAGCATCTTACAGCTGTAGTAAATTGCATATTTATACAAATACACATACTCAAAATGATTTGTTCACTTTTCATCATATTAAAAGAGATGATACCGTGTTTGATAATAGCAGAAAAATAAGTGTAGTACATAACCTTGTTGGCGTATTCAGCTAACTAGCTATCTTAATATATGCTTAAAATATATGCTAGTTTGGTTGGGTTTGCTCTGGTAGCTAACCAAGCTAGCATATAGTTTAACTAGATTTGCATTTCCTGAAGGAAATACATAGTGCTTGAAAAGAGATGCAAGTCTGTGTGTGTGTGTGTGTGTGTGTGTGTGTGTGTGTGTGTGTGTGTGTGTGTGTGTGTGTGTTTGTGGAGTGATTATAGGAGACAGATGTACTGTACTGCGTGTGTGGGGGAGGGGAGAGACATTCAAATATAACTGTCACTCTCACTGCTTCTCTGAGTGGAGAAACCGTGTTTTAGCCAAAATTCGATTAGCCTACATTTTCAAACATGGAAAATGCAACATTAAAATTAAAGCATGTTCAATGATTTCAAGCACTCGTATGACCGTGTTCGCACTAAAATTACAAAATGCTAGCTTTGCGCCACTACGAGCCTCAACTTGCACAATGAAACAAACGACAAAAGAATTTTACCTCCGTTTGTTCATCGAGCACTCGACACACTACAGTACAGTACATTGTACCATTGGATACTTAGATCTATTCCTGTGACTCACCAGAATCTCCTGGAAAGCACTTCACACTGTATTTTTATTGTCGCTTAGCAGTGGCTAGTAGCCTAGCTGTCACAAGTTTAGTTAGCTATCTGAGGTAACTATGTTAGCTATGCAGGTTGCCTCTGGGTAGCTTTTTAACGTTTATACACACACACAAAATGCTTCTGCTTTATATAATTTTTATTTATGCTACGATGCAAAATTTACCTTCTGTCAGATGGTTTTTGTCCTTGCAGGAGGTCCTCCGTTTCCACGAGTGTCTGTGGCCAGTACTATGGTTGTTAAAATTTGAAATATGGAAAAACGAGGAAAATAACCAGTGGCTCCTCCCACTTCGCGGTCATTGGGAAATAGTAAATACAACACAAATAGTTTGTTGTATGGGTGTACGTAGAAAGATTAGTTGAATTTACATAAACACATCTTGTTAAGGACAAAATGCAAAATATCTTGTATTTGGAACAAATGCAGATTAATTTCAAAACAAGATATATTCATGTAAAGTTACAAACATAATTTTTTATTGTTAATATCACATATTTAATTATGTTACATTTACATCTGCTCAGATTTATTTTTTTCAGTGTAGGTATAAGTAAATGTAAATGAGGCGCGGCGCTTCTAGTGTTAATTGGAGCCACCAGAGGTGTCAGTTTGGACTAAGGTTCTTTGGACCCTCTTTAGGGACTTCAGGGGGGTGGTTGAAATTTCAGGGACTTCTAGTGTTAATCTCCGTATCGTCACGTGGTGATTACTGATTCAGCACGTCACCACGTTACACTATTAACACTTCCGTTAATACTTCTATGAACACCTATGAACACTTTGATTAACACTTCTATTGACACCTCTATTAACATTTGCACAGTACTGTATATATGCAAACACACATACACTACACTACTTTAAATATATATTTATTTTAAATGCCCCTTTATTTTTAATACTGTGAAATCAACTTTGGTAACTTTCTCAATTTGAAATGTTTTAATACGTTCTTTTAAGCAGTGGTGTGTTTTGCACTCACTCTGGGATGGATACGGAGCATTTTTCTCTTGCAATCTGCAGCTGCATTTTGCGAATGTCCACCTCTTTCCTCAGCTGAGACTCGTCCAACTCATCCATCTACAGATAGTCACCAAACACAGAGTATCACTACTGCAAGTGTGATCATCTTAAAGCAACACATACATACGCTATATTGACAAAAGTATTCACTCACCCATACAAATGATCAGAATCAGATGTTCCAGACACTTCTATGTTCATAGGTGTATAAAATTAAGCACCAATGCATGCAGACTGTTTTTACAAACGTTTGTGAAAGAATGGGTCGCTCTCCACTCCGTGAATTCCAGCGTGGAACTGTGATCTATCCACCTGTGCAACAAATCCAGTCATGAAATTTCCTTGCTCCTAAATATTACACAGTCAACTATCAGCTGTATTAGGGGAGACCAGGTATGGTTGTAACATGGAGAGAGTTGTAACATCAATTTTACCGATCACGGATAAGATACGAGACATATATATCATTCCAGTGTTTACCCAATTCCTCCCTGATTCCACATGGTGAATGTCAAGGCTAGAAACAGGCACATGCAGATTTCATGCAGAAAAAACTGACTTTGAGGTGAGAAAGTAAATTTCTGAATCAAGACTACAACCCCTGGCAAAAAGTATGGAATCACCAGTCTGGGATGAGCGCTCATTCAGACATTTTATTCTGTAGAACAAACTCAGATCAAAAACATGATGTGATAAGGTCATTCCAAAGTGCAACTTGTTGGCTTTCAGAAACACTAAAAGAAATAAAAACACAATTGTGGAAACAAAGTAAATGTTATTTTTATTGAGCAAACACAGGGAAAAAAATAGTGTGAAGAGGTCGCCAACTTTCTGCAGTCAAATCACTACAGACATCCAAATTTCATGTGGCCTTCAGATTAGCTCAAGAACAGTGTGCAGAGAGCTTCATGGAATGGGTTTCCAACAGAACACCTTTGGGATGAATTAGAGCGGAGAGTGAGAGCCAGGCCTTCTTGTCTTGTGACCTCACAAATGCGCTTCTGGAAAAATGGTGGTCAAAAATCCTCATTAACTCCCTCCTAAATCTTGTGGACAGCCTTCCTAGAAGAGTTGAAGCTGTTCTAGCTACAAAGGGTGGACCAATGTCATTTTGATTAGATGGAGTAGAAACGGGATGTCACTTAACCTCGTGTGTGAGTCAAGGAAGGTGAGAAAATACTTTTGGCAATATAGTGTATATAATATGTATATAATATGGAAGAAAAACAAACATTGCAATCAAAATTCTTCTAGATGTTAAAGATTTCTGTCCACGCCCACCCTGCAAATATTTTTTATTAAAATAAATGTATAAGTATATAACCAAATTACCAAATTAATTGATGGGCCAAATTAAAATACTTCAGACCCAAGTACTACAGTGCAATAAAGTCAATGTGTGTCCAATGTAGACATGCATGTTGTTTCTGTTAGTGAGAGGTTGATTAATGTGAAAACATTTAAATGTAAATGTGCCATATTTGTCTACTATTATTGTCAAATTGTGATTTCAATTATTTAATTGCAACATTTCAAACATCATCTTCATGGAAAGACCCATGAGACTCCCTCTCTGCATCAGAAGGAACATTTTTCTTGTGCATAAATAAACAGCCACTAAAGCTCAACACTGGGATATGCAGTATACTATATTTAGGTATACATATGCAGTATACTGCATTACTACCGTTTGAAACTTAAATGAATGTTTGAAATGTTGCAATTAAATAATTGAAATCACAATTTGACAATCACAATTGACAAATATGGCACATTTACATTTGAATGTTTTCACACAGGGTATCTGCACATTTTAAAATCTCAAATTCAATGACTTACTTACTGAACTGAAATAAATAATACCGTCCACCTTAGGGAACAAAAGAATAATTTAAAATAACTATCAAATAAATATAAAAGTGCACTGTTAAGAGAACTCAGCAAAACAGCCTTTACAGCCTTAAAGCCTATAAACAACTAAAATATCCAAGTTTCAATTTCAACTTGTTCTGCACCGTTCAGCACCATACTGGACTGGGGGGGCGTGTTGCATGTTTAACTCAAAGTTAAAAAATTCGAGAGGTCCACGACCTTGCGAAGCATCAGCGCGCGGGGCCTTCATGCAGGGGCGGAGCCACCGCGATTACGTCATTGTCGGCATGCGGAACCTCGCGCCGGTCGAGACGCGTCAAGTATAAATGCAGCTTGATGCGGCTCAGGGATTACGGCACATGCAGCGCCGTGCGCAGTGCCCTAGTGCCTGTACATTTACATTGTAATGGTCCAATGAAGGTAATTTAAAAACCAGTTAATCCAATTAAAAAATCATTTTTGACACTTACAGTTAAACTGTAGTTAGCAGAGAATGACTCGATATGCATATTACTATTACGAGTGCCATCATATTGCTTGTGTTTTTCAGATTTCATATGAGAATCCAACGTTTTACAGCCCATTGTACCAAGTTTGAATGTTTTTCGGCAAGTTCACATCGCGCCTCATACGAATCACTGGAAGGTTTCAGCTAGCCACAATATTTTTCATCCTCCAGCCACTTCATTGAATCGACATTTACTCATGTCTGCATCGGAGCCTTGTATTATTGTTCCCACCACAGCCCTCAAATAAGAAAAGCAGCTTGCTAGACAGCTAAAGAATCATCTGCTGTTTCCACCTGTTAGGTGACGTACTACTGCCATTTAGCAGGCGGAATATACGACCGTTGCGGAAATGATAATTATTGTGGGATCAATCTCTCACTCTAACAGAAACAATAACATGCTTTGCAGAATAAAAATAAAAGGACAGTTGGATCTACACACCACAACATTCAGTATTACACTCATTATAGATAACAGAAGCTTTTCAGTCATGTGACACTGGGTGTAACACATCTAGGTACGACCACTGCCTCTGGTCAATCCTACAGATTATACAGATTAGACTAAGAATAGATTTACTGTAATATGACAGACACACATCTTTGGATTATAAAGTCAAGGAAAAGACAAAACAACCAGTGCTGATGTGACACACGTACCCAAAGTGATCAGAGGGATCCAAGTTGAAGTGCAAAGGATCAAAGAATCGTTTGTCTGACTGCTGCACTTTTGCAGAAGTGTCCAATGTTTGTGTTTCTTTAGTGAAGTCCAGGAGCGCGTGTGCTCAGATCACCTGCATCTGCTGCTCCACTAGTGGGATGGCCAGTTGGTTTGATACTCAAATTAAAGGGTTAAGGCTTTTGTGCTTTTTGAAGGAAAAGGGGCGTTGCCCCAATTTCCAATGTAAAATACATGCAAACACAAGTTCTCTCCAGTCTAACCTGAAAGCACTGTCTAGGTCACAGTGACAATGCAGTTTACATTAGAATCACTGGTTCAAAAACAAGCACTCAAAGCAGTAATCTGCTGGTTTAAATCCCTATTATGCAGAAGCGTCCCCTAGTGGGCCCGCCGGTGGGCCCAGCTCATAAATCGCGTTATTAAACATATTAAACATTGATGGATCTCCAAACAAGCAAGAAATTCAAAATTTCCTATCCCATCTACATGCCTACTGAGTTTCAGACGTCTACATGCAGCCGATCGCGAGATATCCGGCTTTGAAGTTGGTGATGAAAGCGCACCCCGCGGGGGGGGGGTCTCCATACATATCCGTTTAAAAAACATATTTATGATATGAGATGACAATGTTTTGTCACCTAAAAATCGTTTACTAATAAGGCTTTAATTTAAGACCTTAACATCGTAGATTCGTTGTGGTTAAGTACCTTAATTTGCTTGCTCACCTCACTGCAAAATTGTGCCTAATCCACTTCCTGGATGAGACGCTCCGACAAATCTGCCCCCTAAGCGTCACCGAAGCGTTTTGAAAGCTGATTTGTCCTCTAATTACAAAGCTGCAGCGGTTCTGCTTTGATTTGAGCGGTTTTTATTGGTAGTGACTTTGATTGACAGTTTTTAGCACCTCTCACCGACGAGGTGCGAAGGGGAGGGGGAGGTGGGCTCACCAATCAGCCCCCTGAGACAATCTGGCGCCTTAGAAGTGATTGAAAGCTGTTTTAACCAATAGTTTACTTCCAGCTGAAGATAACCAGCCCTCGTTTGCCATGATTGGTCAATTTTTTTTATTGAGTCCTCGGTTCATTCCTGTTCTAAGTCCGCTAGCCTACTAGCCCAAGCTAACCTATGCTAACCTAAGCTAATCTCCCCAGAACACACTGTTCGGCGTAACTGAAGCAGTCGTGGATCATTTTGTTCGTTTTTATTCTGATTGTGGATACTTTTGAACATCACAGAAAATAAAAGGATTACTTTTGGTGGAATTTATTTCTATTTTTCGGATACGACGCCAACCCGGAAGTGGGAATGAACTAGATAACTACGACGCGATTCAAAGGACTCGTGAGTAAAAATGGACAATTTTACATACGCGAATTTGTACAAAATATATAATCTAATACTAAACATTAGATTATAAACAGTATTGGAGCTTTTGAGTGCTGGAGTACTCGGTATCGTGTCGGATGCTAGCGGAGTTGGCTACGTTAGCTTACCTTAGCCTGTTGGACTATATTGGACATAAATATCATAATGTACAGTTCATAATTGGACATGGAATTTATTCATTGTAATTTTCTGGTCTTTCTGTAATATGTGCAACGTTGTTGTTTGAAATAGCTCCTCGGTTTCAGCTTAGTTGGCTAAGTGCTCCATTTTTTCTATGTTGTCAGAAAAGACCCTAGTTATTATATTTTATAATTTATGCCTAGATTTGCATAACTATGTGAATATACATACTGGTCTAGTTCAAGTTCAAGCTCAAGTTTTTTTGGCCATGTTCTTTTGTAATAGAGGCTCTCAAAAAGAACCAAAATGATGGAAATATAAGCCTGGAGATGAATAAATATGTTCCCCCAACTGTCTACTTCAGTTTGAGCCCTGAATGATAATTTTCCTATGTGTACAACTTGAGATAACTAGTGTTGAAGTGTACTAGTACAATTCGCTCAAAATGAATGAAATTTTTAACATTTCTGCTGTATAAGGTTAAGAATATACCCGATATTTCCATGTGGAAATATGGTAGAATTCATGGTGGAGTTTATGATAAGCTAACCATGTCCTGCTGCAGCAAAGCATCTCCAAACCATGACAGTTCCACCTCCATCATGACACCTCCACCTCCATCATGACACCTCCACCTACATCGTGTCACCTTCACCTCCATCATGACACCTCCATCATGACACCTCCACCTCCATCATGACACCTCCACCTACATCGTGACACCTCCACCTCCATACCTCCACCTCCATGCTTCACAGTTGGTATGAGGGTCTTTTGTAGGAATGCTGTATTTGGTTTACGTCAAACGTCTTCTGTTCTGGTGTCCAAATAATTAAATTTTAGACTCATTTGTCCAATGAACATTATTGCAGTTTCCAGATGGTGGAATGGCTGTTATCAAATTATCAAATTATGTTATAATAAATTATCATTTATTAACTGCAGTACTCTAGAATGCAGAGATTTCTCCCAGTGAATGTTCTACATTTGAACATGTTGTAATGTTTTTCGGGACTGTTAGGTATGCTGTCATGCTGATTGTCTATAATCCCCCCAAACACAGTACAGCAATTCTTGAGGTTTGGACACAAATTTGGAACATGTTTTAATTGTAGGAGGTAAAATTTCCAAAAATCAGTCCAGCTGCTGAACCCTTTTGACTCCCATGTACAACCAGTACTCTAAACTAGACCTGCTTCTCTCATCAGGGGACCAAATTTCATCAGATGTTGCAGTTGACTATTTCTGTGTCTTCTTTGAAATGTCAGACTGTATCAAAGGTCTGCTGCAAACATCTTAATTAGATGTTTGAAAATGAAAGTTGCACTGGTCTGCAGCATCATCACACGTCTAACTAGCATCGTGTGTCAGTTTGTGTTTTTAACTGTTTTAACTGTTAGTCTCACACTTCATTGAGATTTATTAAACTGTTCTGTTCCTGTTTGATTAAACCTCACTGAAGACAGAAAGACCCCTTAAACCCTCTGTGATCATATTTAATACACTGTATAATACTCAGTACTGTACTGTGTGATTATATTTAATACTCTATAATACACTGTATAATACTCAGTACTGCACTGGGTTATTCTGAAGATCATACATGAAACATCTTTACTGTGTACAGCGTCTACATGTGTATCACTACAAATTAGACACACAGAATGAAAAACCTTTCAGAGTTCACACGACACAATCCAAAGATTTATTGTTCATAAAGATGATCAGATAAACACAAATAAATCATCACTCTTAAGAGAAGAGACTGAGGTAATCAGCTGATGGTAATCAGGATACACCATCTTAAACAGAAGATCAATACATCTCACAACCATAATTATCAAACCTAACACTCTAGGGGAGAGGGAGAGGAGGGGAAAGAGAGAAGTGAAAGTAACTAAGAAAAAAGTAAATGAAATCAAAAGAGTTTTTAAGTATTATAGACTGTATGAAAGACCAAAATATAATCAGACATGTTTGTGCATGTGTGTGTGTGTGTGTGTCTAAGAGAGAGAGAGAAAGAGAGAGGGAGAGAGAGGAAAAAGCACAAAAATACAGATGAGAGAGAGTTGTAAAAGAACAATTAGTATATTGTAAATGCATTAAAACTACCTGTGTATGTGTGTGAGAGAGAGTGTATGTGTGTGTTTAGGAGAGAGGTGTGTGTGTGTGTGTAGGAGAGAGTGGGGTGTGTGTGTGTGTGTGTATGTGTGTAGGGGGGAGAGTGTGTGTGTGATGGAGATGTTTGTGTAGAACAGAAAATATACCCTACATACACAAACACTCAGAGAAACAGAAGGGCCAGCCAGAAAAAACACTGTATGAGAAAGAAAGAGAAAAGTGTGTGTGTGTGTGTGTGTGTGTGTGTACTGTGTGTATGTGTAACGGTGTAGAATAAATAGTGAAATTTCTGCTAAGTCGGCACCACTAATCTGACGTCTGCACCGCAGCCCGCAAGAGATTATGGGATACTCGCGGCAGAAAAGTTCACATATGTAATGCTGCACGTAAACGCCATTGAGTGCAGTAAAAAATGATTGACAGCTACCTATGGCTGATAATTGGCTTAATAAAAATTGATTGACAATGAAAGTCTAGTATCTGATTGGCTGCAGTCGAAAATGATCGACACATGCTCCGCCCTTTACTCACGCCCACCAGGGCTCCGGCCTGCAGCATTACATCTATGGGAGAAGTTTGTGCACTGACACAAGTAGGTACTCCTCCCCGCTCATTTGAAGATAAACGAGTATTGTGATGATTTTATTTAAGATTAAGTCATTCATAATATTTTTAATATAAAAAATATTTAAACGAGGGAATGTTTCACCATTCGAGCGCACGTTTTCTGTAATCCGTGCTCACGATTGATTAATTCATTCACACGATTAACAATTCGTTCTCACATTTTCATTTATTCCTTTGCAAACACTACTTGTCACGTTGAGGACCCCGGCCCCTCCCTTTTGGGCGTGTGCAAACGTTGTCCACGTGCTCTGTCTGCGTTTTCGGAACTCCGTGGTGATAGCTTTGTTGTGTGAATAATGTGTCTCACCTGTGAATCGTCTCGTAATCACATGGGGCTAATGTGGTCTGTCTATTTAATGTGCGCTCGCGCAGTGTCCTGTGCTCGTCGTTGTCTAAAGTCTGCACGTTGTGTGCTTGTTTATGTTTTCTGTGCGCTTCATAGCGCTATATTACGTGTTAAAATAAAAGTGACGTCAGTTGAAGAGGGATTCCGTGTCTCGTTCCTCACCACGACCCGCGCGTCACACTACTGGCCTAAACGTGTGAATGAATTAATAATTTATGAGCACGAATTACAGAAAACATGCGCTCGAATGGTAAAACGTTCCCTCGTTTAAATATTTTTTTTTACCCATGTCCCCTCCAGGGCTCAGTACATTTAATGAATCTCGAAATGGTTAAATATATGAATGTACGGGGTTAGGATTAAACGGGCATTAATTTAAGATCGTATTTTAAGGTTTGTGATCAAAATACTTGATGCTAGTTTGTCTAACTTTAGCTTCATTTGTACGGACAGATCCTGCTGAGACGTGATTAAATAATAAATGATTATTGCAGGTGAGCGGTTATATGTGTGCTCTGTTTTTATCTTTTATGATCACCAGTAAGAGACCAAGAGTTTGAATTAGTCACCGAGCGAGTGTGATCTCCGTTTATGCTCCTGCAGCTGGAGAAGTTGTTGTAAATTGTTATTAATAACTGTTAGCTACGATCACCCCGATCATGGGACACTCACGTAGAAAAGTTTGTGCACTGACACAAATGTGTGTGTAGGAGAGAGGGGGGAGTGTGTGTGTGTGGTGTGTGTTTGTAGGAGAGAGGGGGGAGTGTGTGTGTGGTGTGTGTTTGTAGGAGAGAGGGGGGAGTGTGTGTGTGGTGTGTGTGTGTAGGAGAGAGGGGGGAGTGTGTGTGTGTGTTTAGGAGAGAGGGGGTGAGTGTGTGTGTGTGTGGTGTGTGTGTGTAGGAGAGAGGGGGGAGTGTGTGTGTGTGTTTAGGAGAGAGGGGGAAGTGTGTGTGTGGTGTGTGTGTGTGTAGGAGAGAGGGGGGAGTGTGTGTGTGGTGTGTGTTTGTAGGAGAGAGTGGGGAGTGTGTGTGTGTGTTTAGGAGAGAGGGGGAAGTGTGTGTGTGTGGTGTGTGTGTGTAGGAGAGAGGGGGGGAGTGTGTGTGTGTGTGTGTGTGTAGGAGAGAGGGGGGAGTGTGTGTGTGTGTTTAGGAGAGAGGGGGAAGTGTGTGTGTGTGCGTGTGTGTTGGAGAGAGGGGGGAGTGTGTGTGGTGTGTGTGTAGGAGAGAGGGGGGAGTGTGTGTGTGGTGTGTGTTTGTAGGAAAGAGTGGGGACTGTGTGTGTGTGTGTTTAGGAGAGAGGGGGAAGTGTGTGTGTGTGCATGTGTGTTGGAGAGAGGGGGGAGAGCGTGTGTGTGAGCGAGCGAGGGGGAATGTGTGTATGTGTTGGAGAGAGGGTGTGTGTGTGTGTGTGCGTGTTTAGGAGAGAGGGGGAATCGTGTGTGTGTGTGTGCGCGTGTGTGTTGGAGAGGGGGGAGAGCGTGTGTGAGAGAGCGAGGGTGGAGTGTGTGTGTGTGTGTGTGTGTGTGTGTGTGTGTAGGAGAGAGGGGGGAGAGTGTGTGTGTGTGTGGTGTGTGTGTGTAGGAGAGAGGGGAAGTGTGTGTGTGTGTGTAGGAGAGAGGGGGGAAGTGTGTGTGTGTGTAGGAGAGAGGGGAGAGTATATGTGTGTGTGTGTGTGCACGTGTGTATTGGAGAGAGGGGGGAGAGTGTGTGTGTGTGTGTGTGTGTGTGTGTGTGTGTGTGTGTGTGTGTGGAGGAGAGAGGGGGAGTGTGTGTGTGTGTGTTTAGGAGAGAGGGGGAAGTGTGTGTGTGTGTGTGTGTGCGCGCGTGTGTGTGTTGGAGAGGGGAGAGAACGTGTGTGAGAGAGAGCGAGGGAGGAGTGTGTGTGTGTTTGTGTGTGTGTGTTGGAGAGAGGGTGTGTGTGTGTGTGTGTGTAGGAGAGAGGGGGGAGTATGTGTGTGTGTGTAGGAGAGAGGGGGGAGTATGTGTGTGCGTGCGTGCGTGTGTGTGTGTGTTTAGGAGAGAGGGGGAATCGTGTGTGTGTGTGTGTGTGTGTGTGTAGGAGAGAGGGGGAGTGTGTGTGTGTGTGTGTGTGTGTGTGTGTGTGTTATGATGTTCACTGGATCAGACATCATGTCCAGTTGTGTGTGTGTAGAGGAGTGTTACCATGGAGACCCAGGTGTTCCTGCAGGTCACAGGAGGTTATTCTACTTCACACACACACACACACAGGAGTCAGGAAACACCCAGGGTGTGTGTGTGTGTGTGTGTGTGTGTGTGTGTAGGAGAGAGGGGGCGAGTGTGTGTGTGTGTGTGTAGGAGAGAGGGGGGAGTATGTGTGTGTGTGTGCGTGTGTGTGTGTAGGAGAGAGGGGGAAGTGTGTGTGTGTGTGTGTGCGTGTGTGAGAGAGCGAGGGGGGAGTGTGTGTGTGTGTGTGTGTAGGAGAGAGGGGGAGTGTGTGTGTGTGTGTTATGATGTTCACTGGATCAGTCATCATGTCCAGTTGTGTGTGTAGAGGAGTGTTACCATGGAGACTCAGGTGTTCCTGCAGGACACAGGAGGTTATTCTAGTTCACACACACACACTGAGGATCCAGAATACCCAAACAGAAACCCAAACCCAAACCCTGCATAGAGGGGCTGAGTGAATGTGGAGTTGAATGTGTGTAAGTGTGTGAGTGTGTGTGTGTGTGTGTGAGAGGAGACACTGTAGAAGGACAGAGTGCCGGCGGGCCAGTCCACATACACTCCTACTCTGTTGGAGATGGAGGGGACAGAGATGTCAGTTTCCTTCTTATTGTGTCTGACAGTGTATCTGTTATTATAGCAGCGCAAACGCCAGGACTTTATATTCCCTCCAAACCTACAGTCACCACTGCCTCCTTTCCTGTTGATTCCTTTATATGTCACTGCTATACTAACATCATCTCCACTCCACTCAGCCTCCCAGTAACAGCGTCCACACACACTCTCTCCACACACACTCTCTCCACACACACTCTCTCTACTCAGCACATTACACCAGTAATCAAATCTGTCTGGATGATCAGGATACATCTGCTCCTCCTCCACACGCGTCACCTTCCTGTTCCCCTCAGACACAGAGAGGTATCTGTGTGCTGTGTTTGGGTCCAGTGTGAACTCACACGCATCTGCACACAAGAACAGACATTAGAGGAGAGAACTACTGTGTGTGTGTGTGTGTGTGTGTGTGTGTGTGTGTGTGTGTGTGTGTGTGTGTGTGTGTGTGTGTGTAGATGTGTGTGTGTGTGTGTGTGAGTGTATGTGTATATATATATATATATATATGTGTGTTTGTGTTCATTATATTGAAACAGTGAACTCACATTTTCTTAGTCCTGGTTTCATTCTCATCGTTCCTGTATGATCCACCCTAAAACACACACACACACACACACACACACACACACACACACACACACACACAGTGTTTAAACATTCCAATTCTAATTGTTTCATTCTTTCTCTCTATTTCCATCTCTCCTATTCTTTCTCTTCATCCCTTTCTCCCTTTCCCCTCCTCCCTCTTCGTCTTCCTCTCCCGCTCTCTCCATCTCTACTTCTATTCCTTCCCCTCTTGTTCTTTCCCTCTTTATCTCCCTCCTTTCCCTTTTTCCTTCATCTCTCTATCTTGTTGTCATGACAATGTTGTCATGACAACCATCTCTCCCTGAATGCAGACAAGATGAAGATACACTGAATTCATACATGAGTTTACAGTGGTGAGTGTTCAGTAGATTTTACACTCACACTGTCAGGACCGTCTCTGTACTGTCAGACTAAACATCTGTCATGATCACCCACTCCATGACGTGTCACATGACAACTCCTCTTCTGTTTTGATTTAACTTCCTGGTTTTCCTTTTATGTGCTTTTATTTTGAATTTCCTTGTTGTGTCTGTCTTCACGCCCCATCCCTGTCACCCTCCTCCTCATTAGTGTTTTCACCTGCACCTGGTTTCATTCCCCAGTTCCTCAGGTGTTTGTAGTCCTTGTTTTCAGTATAATCTTTACTGGTCATCACACGTAGATCTTGTTGTTTGTTCACAGGTTCTACATTAATGATTCTCTCGTCTTTCTGGTTGTTGTCACTCGTGTCTCGTATATATTGTGGACAGTCTTTCAGTTTTCCTGGTTTCTATTCCAACTCTAGTACTAATCTTGATATTTGCTTTGTGTTTTGTGTATTGCTGCTGTGACGGGCAGGGGGTGAGCAACAAAAAGGAAGCGATCACACCAAGTCTCAGGGAAAAAGGGTGGTTTAATATAAAGTGTGCAAACCTAAAACCCGTGCAATAGATCCAAATTAAGGATATAATGACCAGCGGTCAACTGGTACAAAGACAAGACATATATAGGCAAACAAACGACCCTCAGGTGAGACGGATCACGGGCTCCGCCCACCTGAGGGACGCACATGACGTCACCAAACAACGACAACAACAGCCGCTGTGGACAGAGGCGGCCGGTAGGGGGCCGCCTCACCGTGACAGCTGCTTTATAATTTGTTTGTTATAAATTGTTTGTCTATTTAGCTGTTTATTCAATATGTTCTTTTGATGTGTCTGTAGTTGTATTACATGGTTGTTGTCTTTAGTTTATCTGTGTTTTCCTTAATTGTAGATCTATTTTGGGCCGTTTATAATAAACCTCATAAAAGCTCACATTTGTGTCCAGCCTCTGAGTGACCAAAGTTACATCATCAACTTTAGGAGATTTATTTATATTGACAGAAACATCTGAACCATTGTGGTCAGTAAATGTTGTGCTACTGTGTCTGTGTTTGTTCTGTGATTACAGTGTAGCCCTGAACACACACACACACACACACACTATAATGTTACCTGAGTGTGTCCAGTCTGCAGTGTGGATCCTCCAGTCTAGCAGAGAGCAGCTTCACTCCTGACTCTCCTGGGTGGTTGTAGGTCAGATCCAGTTCTTTCAGGTGTGAGGGGTTTGAGCTCAGAGCTGAAGCCAGAGAAGAACAACCTTCCTCTGTAACCAGACAACCAGACAATCTGCAGAAAGGAGAGAGAGAGGGAGAGAGAGAGAGAGAGAGAGAGGAAGAGAGAGAGAGAGGTAGAGAGAGAGAGAGGTAGAGAGAGGGGGGGGGGAGAGGGGAGGGGAGGGGAGGAGAGAGGGAGAGAGAGAGGGAGGGGGAGAGGGGAGGAGAGAGGGAGAGAAGGAGGGAGAGGGAGAGGGAGAGGGAGGGGGAGAGAGAGGGAGAGAGGGGGAGGGAGGGAGGGGGGAGAGAGGGAGAGAAGGAGGGAGAGGGAGGGGGGAGGGAGAGGGAGGGGGGAGGGAGAGAGGGAGGGGGAGAGAGAGAGAGGAGGGAGAGAAGGAGGAGAGAGGGAGAGGAGGAGAGAGGGAGAGGGAGGGGGAGGGAGAGAGAGAGGGAGAGAGGGAGGGGGAGGGAGAGGAGGAGGGAGAGAGGGAGGGGGAGGGAGAGAGGGAGGGGGAGGGAGAGAGGGAGGGGGAGGGAGAGGAGGAGGGAGGGAGAGGGAGGGGGGGAGGGAGGGAGAGGGAGGGAGGGAGAGGAGGAGAGAGGGAGGAGAAGGAGGGAGAGAGGGAGAGAAGGAGGGAGGGAGGAAGAGAGGGAGAGGGAGAGAGGGAGGGAGAGGGAGGGAGAGAGAGGTAGAGGGAGGGAGAGAGGGAGGGGGAGAGAAGGAGGGAGGGGGAGAGAAGGGGAGGGAGAGAGAGAGGGAGGGAGAGAGGGGGAGAGAGGGAGGGGGGGAGAGAGGGAGAGAGGGAGGGAGAGGGAGAGGGAGAGAAGGGGAGGGAGAGAGAGAGGGAGGGAGAGAGAGAGGGGGAGAGAGAGAGAGAGGGAGAGAGGGAGGGGGAGAGGTAGAGGGAGGGAGGGGGAGGGAGGGAGAGAGAGGTAGAGGGAGGGAGAGAGGGAGGGGGAGAGAGAGGGAGAGAAGGAGGGAGGGGGAGAGAGAGGGAGAGGGAGAGAGAGAGAGAGGGAGAGAGGGAGGGAGAGGGAGAGAAGGGGAGGGAGAGAGAGAGGGAGGGAGAGAGGGGGAGAGAAGGAGGGAGAGAGAGGGAGGGGGAGAGAAGGAGAGAGAGGTAGAGAGAGGGACGGGGAGGGAGAGAGAAGGAGGGAGAGGGAGAGAGAGGTAGAGGGAGGGAGAGAGAGGGAGGGAGAGAGAGAGGGAGGGAGAGAGGGGGAGAGAAGGAGGGAGAGGGGGAGAGAAGGAGGGAGAGGGACGGGGAGGGAGAGAGAGAGGGAGGGAGGGAGGGGGAGAGAAGGAGGGAGAGGGGGGAGGGAGAGAGAGGGAGAGAAGGAGGGAGGGAGAGAGGGAGGGGGAGAGAGAGAGAGGGAGAGAGAGGGAGGGGGAGGGAGAGAGAGAGAGGGAGGGAGGGAGAGAGGGGGAGAGAAGGAGGGAGAGGGAGAGAGAGAGAGAGGATTATAGGATTCTACATTCTACACTACAGTCATGTTTGTGTGAGCTCCTAGATCTTCGTGTTGTTTTCTGGTTTTAAATGAGAGAAATCATAAAATAATCTACAGAAACACTGCATAAAGTTTTATTAACAACGGAACTACAAAAATCAAGACTAAAAACGATAAAATCTGAGACAATTTAGAAGATTTCTGCTTATATCTGCAAGAGAGGAACACATCCAGACAGAGCAGCTATCAGCAGAACTGAGGTGAGAGAAATCAGAGGAAAACTCATCTCCTTCAGCAGCATTCATTAATCAACAACAGCACACCTGTGAGTGACACTACCTGTTCACACAGTGGAGAAAAAAAAATGACTTTATAGACTTAAATTTAGCTGATATTTAAGTGATCTTAATAGCAAAGCTAAAATTAAGCTAAAGGCTAAAGCTAAATTGTCAGTTGACATCTGAAAATAAACATTCCGTCAGTGACTTTCAATAAGCTCCTGGAATGAGTCAATCACAAGAGGCCCTGCTGCCTCCCTGCTGTCCTGAGGAGAGTGTAACCTCACTCTGCAATCCTGCACAGCTCTGTCCAGTCATATACCCTCCCCGAGGTAAAGAGTGACAACGCCCGAAAGCAGTTCAAACACAAACTCCTGAAAGAGAAGCCGAAAACTCTGTTCGCAGATCTATACAAGACTGGCCAGGTCAGCAACCTCATCTTCTACTCTGACCACCCCAGCTCATGGCACAGAGCTCTGACCTCCCACTACACCGCTGTGAAGAAGGAGGCCATCTGTAACGGGTGGAAGCTGAAAAGACCCCTGTGACCCAGATACAGTGATGACCACTGTCAACATATATAAGAACGGAACACTCATGGTCCAGGGGAACCTCAGTGAGTTTCCCTCCGACAAAACACCCACCTTGCCCACCACCCGTCACTGGATACAACCTGTCTCTTCGACCAGGTCCATTTATTTTAAAAGGTAATTCCTGTGTTTGCCAAGACCCTAAAGAACGTCACACTGGCCCGGAACATCTCCACCCCCCAACGCAACACTAGATACGGTTCACAATCCACATGGCCTTAAAGACCCTCACCACGACCTGCAAATGGACTAGTCCCCCATCTTAGACCTCAGGAACATGGACCTCATTATCCACTACTGCCAGATAAGTGGAGGAGTCACCACAAATACGTTGGTGACCCACCTCCACCCTTACCTCCACCCTTACCTCCACCCTTACCTCCACCCTTATCTCCACCCTTATCTCCACCCTTACCTCCACCCTTACCTCCACCCTTACCTCCACCCTTACCTCCACCCTTATCTCCACCCTTACCTCCACCCTTACCTCCACCCTTACCTTCACCCTTACCTACCAGAGTTACACATGATGCTCCGATGAACTAAGACCTAGCTCCTCAACAGGGCCAGATCGGGCCAGGAAGTCTGACTTACGCCCAGGCTGTCAGCAAATCAGCAAACCCAAATAACTCTGAGCTCAGAGACATTCTGCAGATGCTCAATCACATCTGCACCCATATGGTGGGTCATGGTCCATGGTAAGAGACATGGTGAAGGTCATCATTTTGCAGTGTATATAACTGACTGACTGTTCTGAATGTTTTAATGTATTTATATACTTTATAGATTACTCAGAATTTATACGTAATTTACTTATATACTTATCTATTTTCAATTTTAGCTCTTATTTTGAAAACCAGATAGCAATGCTTCATGTTTTACAGGTTTGTCTTATTCTAATTCATTTGTATTTGTATTATATATCACATTTGAAGAATGAAGCCATTATCTCCATGTGGAACATTCAGGGTATTAAATCGTCCCTGTTTGGACACAAAACCACAAACACTGATTTCACAAATAACACAAAAGACAATGACATTATAATTCTCCAGGAAACCTGGAGTAAATCAGATTCAGTTACTCACTGTCCCGCAAACTACAAGGAAATAATAATCCCTTCTGTTAAACAGCCCAACATCAAAAGAGGCAGAGACTCAGGTGGAATCATTATTTGGTATAGATCAGAACTGTCTAAATTCATAACTCCTCTAAAATTAGGAAAAACACATATTTGGCTTAAAATTAATAAAGAAATTCTAAACACTCCAAACAATATATTCCTTTGTTCAATCTACATTCGTCCATGTGAATCCCCTTACTACAACAAAGATATTTTGCCCAGTCTCCATGATCAAATCAGCATCCTCCAGGCCCAGGGAAGTGTGCTGATCTGTGGAGATCTGAACGCACGTACCGGATCTCTACCTGATCTCAACACAGAACAAGGTAACAATCACATATTTGGATATCATTACCCAAGAAACTTTAATAATCTGCCCCGATATAACTCTGACACACAGACAAACAAGAATGGGAAGGACCTCCTTCAGCTCTGTCGAAATCTGGGTCTGTACATCGTCAACGGTAGGACACGAGGGGACTCTTTGGGGAGATACACCTTTTGCTCACTGCTTGGTAACAGTACAGTAGATTATGTCATAACAGATTTAGACCCTTTCGCTCTCAGTGCATTCATTGTTAAACCATTAACTCCTCTGTCTGATCACAGCCAAATCACTGTGTTCATTAAAAGGACAGAGAATAACAACACTGCACTCACACAGCCCAGTAAGCTGTTTAATATCAGGAGACCATACAGATGGGCCCAAAACAACGCAGAAGAGTTCCAGAAAGCAATCAGCACTCAAGAAATTCAAACACTTTTAGACACCTTTCTGGACACCACACACACTCACAGTAACGAAGGCATCAATCTTGCAGTTAAGAATATAAATCACATTTTTATTAAAACTGCCAAAATATGCAACCTAAGAAAATTAAGGAACAAACCAAATCCAACAGATAATAAGTGGTTTGATACAGAATGTCAAAACATCAGAAAAGAATTAAGAAAACTATCAAACCAAAAACACAAACTCCCAAACAATGCAGATTTACGCCTTCAGTACTGTGAAACACTGAAACTCTACAAACGTACAATCAGAATCAAAAAAGCTCAATATACACAACAACAACTGACACTAATTGAGGAGTCCATCAATACAAATAATTTTTGGAACCACTGGAACCACTTAATAAATCTAAATCTGAAGAATTGGTTATCCAAAATAGTGACATATGGATAACACATTTTTAAGTCACTTAATAAATTACCCAATACAATACTTGAACATATAACTGAAAAACTTAACATATTAGAACGGGCAATAAAACAGTCCCAGAATCCCCTGGACTCCCCCATTACTGAGCAGGAACTTAGAAATAAAATATCTACCTTAAAACCAAAGAAAGCAAGTGGGCCTGATGCCATTTTAAATGAAATGATCAAACATACAAGTAAAAAATTCCAATTGGCCATCCTCAAACTATTCAACATGATTCTGAGTGTAGGTCACTTCCCTAATATCTGGAATCAAGGACTTGTAACACAGATTTTCAAAAGTGGAGATAAATTCGACCCTAATAACTACCGAGGCATCTGTGTGAACAGTAATCTGGGGAAGCTACTCTGTAGTATCATTAATTCAAGACTTATAAACTTCCTTATGAAGCACAGTGTTTTGAGTAAAAGTCAGATTGGATTCATACCAAATCACCGCACATCAGATCATATTTACACCCTACACACCTTAATTGACCTACATGTTAACCAGAAAACAGCCAAAATTTGCATGTTTCATAGACTTAAAAAAAGCATCTGACACAATTTGGCACAATGGTCTATTTTACAAATTATTAGAAAGTGGTGTAGGGGGTAAAATATATGACATTATTAAATCCATGTACACAAAGAATAGGTGCGGTATAAAGATTGGCAACAAAAGAAGCACATTCTTCTCCCAGGAGCGTGGAGTGACACAAGGCTGCTGCTTAAGCCCAACATTATTCAACATATATATCAATGAATTGGCCACCATCTTAGAACACTCTGCAGCACCTGGTCTCACTCTACATGACTCAGAAATCAAGTTTCTGCTCTATGCAGATGGTTCTGTTGTCCCCCACAGAGAAGGGGCTGCAGGAGAACTTGGACCTGCTGGAGCAGTACTGCCAGACCTGGGCCCTGGCAGTGTCCCCCCGTAAAGGGACAGTGAGTAACACACACACACATACACGCACAAACACACACATACCTTGTTTGGAATCACTTTGATTTATATTGATCTATTTATTTCTTCTCCTCTACTTATTTATTTGCTTTCCTTTCTTTTCACTTCTTCAACTTTAAATTCATGTTCAAGTTCATCATAATTAGAATTGTTCATATTTTTCAATGATTTATTAATGTTGAACGATAACACAGCTTTGGCAATACTGTAACTGCATATGGTCATGCCAATAAAGCTTATTGAATTGAAATTGAATTGAATTGAGAGAGATGTGTGTGTTCACAGATCAGTCTTCATGGAGCAGCTAGAGATGCTGGGAACTGTAGTGAAGGTTCCTCCACTCTCATCTCCAAGATGGCGTCCTTTCTGACACATCCACCTTTATAAACATCTGCTAGGGTGGGAGTGGGGCTCCCATGATCCTCTCTGAGGCCCTGGTTAGCTGCTCCATGTCCTGTCTGTACAGTGTGTCATCATTATTGGTGATCAGACTGATTGTAGTGTCGTCTGTGAATGTTGTGATGTGATTGGGCTGAACGTGTCAGTGCAGTCATGTGTGAGTAATGTGAACAGGAGAGGTGTGAACACACAGTCATGTGTGAGTAATGTGAACAGGAGAGGTGTGAACACACAGTCATGTGTGAGTAATGTGAACAGGAGAGGTGTGAACACAGTCATGTGTGAGTAATGTGAACAGGAGAGGTGTGAACACACAGTCATGTGTGAGTATTGTGAACAGGAGAGGTGTGAACACACAGTCATGTGTGAGTAATGTGAACAGGAGAGGTGTAAGCACACAGTCATGTGTGAGTAATGTGAACAGGAGAGGTGTGAGCACACAGTCATGTGTGAGTAATGTGAACAGGAGAGGTGTGAACACACAGTCATGTGTGAGTAATGTGAACAGGAGAAGTGTGAGCACACAGTCATGTGTGAGTAATGTGAACAGGAGAGGTGTGAACACAGTCATGTGTGAGTAATGTGAACAGGAGAGGTGTGAACACAGTCATGTGTGAGTAATGTGAACAGGAGAGGTGTGAACACACAGTCATGTGTGAGTAATGTGAACAGGAGAGGTGTGAACACACAGTCATGTGTGAGTAATGTGAACAGGAGAGGTGTGAACACACAGTCAGGTGTGAGTAATGTGAACAGGAGAGGTGTGAACACACAGTCCTGGGGGAGACGCTGCTCAGTGTGATGCTGCTGGATGTTCTGTTCTCTGTTCTCACTGACTGTGGTCTGTGTGTAAGAATGTACAGTACACAGCTGCAGAGTGGTGTGTGGAGGCCCAGAGTGACCAGCTTCTCTGGGAGCTGTTGTGTAATGATGGTATTGAAAGTGGAGCTGATGTAGATAAACATCCTGACGTGTCTTTGTTCTCTAGATGTGTGAGAGTCACGTGTAGTGCACTGGATACAGCGTCCTCACCAGATCTATTTACATTATATGATTATTGAAGGGGATCAAAGTAGGAGGCAGGAGGGTCTAATATGCTGCATGACTGAACTATCAAAACATTTCATGGTGATGGAGGTCAGAGCTACAGGACCAACCAAGAAGAATCTCTGTTGAATATAACAAATCTCACCTGAGTGTCTCCAGTTTACAGTGTGAACTCTTCAGTCCAGCACAGAGCTGCTCCACTCCTGAATTGTTCAGGTCGTTGTTACTAAGGTCCAGTTCCTTCAGGAGGGATTTTTCCATTTGCAAAACTGATGCCAGGTTTTCACAAGTCTTTTCCCCAAGATTACAGAGAGCCAGACTGCAAGTAGATACAACAGATATTACTATACACTCTACAGCTGACACAACAGATATTACAATATAGACATTAGTTTTTATTAATGATCATGCTGCTAATTTTTATAACATTTAGATATCGTGTTTGAAGAACACAACTACATAATAAAAATGACTATACACAAAATTACCACCAGGTGTCAGTGTTTGTCATTAACCCATGTGGTTGCAGCAGTGTATCTGTGGAGATAATAAACCCAGTTCTCAAGGGGGTGATACAGGATAAACCAGAGCATCTTTTAACTTCTGCTAATAACTTCTGACTAACTGACTACTTCACTGTTACTAAGTGTGATCACATGTGAGGTGTGTAAATGTAAAAATCTTAAATAGTATATTGTAAAAATGTTCATTGAGGAATATTTCAGAGTAACGTTGAAGGTTCATTTTGAGTCATACAAACACTACATCAACTAGGTGTAGCCCCTCTATAGGAGGTGTGGTGCAGTGTAAATGTAGAAAAACTTAAATAAATAGTATAATGTTAAAATGGTAATTAAGGAACATTTCAGAGTAATGTTGAAGTCTAATTTTAAAGAGTCCTACAGACACAGAATAAACCAAGTAGCTCCCCTATCTGCTCCAGGATAGGGGGTGTGGTGCAGTTTCCTGCAGTCATGGGTTTGGGTCTCCCCAGTTAAAATTGTGGTTCTCAATTTAGATGAACTCACCCACTATTACTTTCCTCTCACTACTATGATGATATAATCTCGTGATATGTGACGCTCAGTGAGTGAAGACTCTAAACACAAACCTACATTATAGGCCACACTAACATTAATCAGGTTAACCAACTCACATATTTTGTTATGTCATAACACATTTTTCCCCTTATTCCACACTAATGATCAGAATGATCACCTCACTGCAGATCAAACGCTGCAGATCTGATGGAGTCGTCTGTCCTTACACTCATTAATCTGAACCAGTTAAATATCTGACACAACTGAACTTGTCTCTCCTCGTCCTGCCGTGGGTGGTGAACGCCGGTTCACTCAGGGAATCATCCCGCATCCCCGGTAGATTGTGCTGCTACCGAGCAGTGGACCAGCCCTCGTGAGGCGGGATGTCGTCATCCCTCGTGATATTAGGACGCTATCGGTCAGCTCGTCGTCCCTCGACCAACGTCGTCAATAACACTACTAACTAGTACCGTTAATCATAATAAAAGTAATACTGACTCTTCCCCATCACACTCTTAGAAGTCTCCACTATTAAAGAGATTTAAACAACATCCCCAGAATTAACGAGACTGATTCACTGACTGTGATGCTAATGCTAATATCGGAGTTTCTGAGGTAAATAGAGACAGTAAACTCTTAAAGTGAATATACATCTGTGTCTTATATTCACAAGACTAGTTAACCTGGGCTACATGGGCAAGAAACTGAGACAAATCTGACAGAAATACAATTAGCTAGCTAAATTAGACAGACTTTGTACAAAATACATTTTCATGATCTTCTACAGTTCACTTCACCTCAGTAAATCTAAACAGCTCCCTTAATGCTATTGGCCACAGAAATTACATCATTACATCTCTCGTCATGGCCTCGCCCAACATCATATTTGATTGGGTACAATTACCGCCACTCAATTGACAACATAATAAAATTGTCAATCAAATTGCCAACGCAAATTCTTCCTTCTCATGGGTGACATTTCTGCCTTTGATGCTTTCAAATTGTACAGTTTTAAGAATTATTTGAATAAATACTTCATAATTATACAACAGCAATCAAGGTTATTTCTTGTGCTCCCAGGTTTTGTTTAGGAACAGTATCTTCACTATATTACACTGTTATGGTGTTTCTGATCATTCTGGTGTCCTACACTAGTGTCCCAACACACAAACCCTGATGCTACCACACCACAGTTACAGTGAAACTATAAACACTCAAGAACTGTAGTTTGATAAGATATAATAGATAGACTGCACACAAGTGTGGTAATAGAACACAGATTTGTACCTTTTGTTTTCAGAGTTGACTCTGTCCTAGTACAACTCCCCCATGTCATTTGTGTAGAGCAGTGTTTTGAGATGCTGATGCTAGCTCCTACCTGAGGTTCACCATCTGCACTGATGGGACTGTGACCACTTGGCCGGGGAACAAGAACCTTAACTATAACTGTACAACCACCTTTTGACCACAAATACGGACTTGTGCTAATGGTCCGCCCAATGAAGGATGGGTTCTCTTTTGAGTCTTGGTTCTCCCGGGGTTTCTTCCTAATCCCCACCATCATAGGGAGTTTTTCCTTGCCACTGTCACATTTGGCCTGCTCATTAGGGATCTGGACCCATACGATTGTAAAGCTGCTTTGTGACAACACGTGTTGTAAAAAGCGCTATATAAATAAATTTGACTTTTGACTTAGACGTGACAAGGTTTGCGTGTCCTGCCAGATGGGGGTGAGGGTCATTTTCTGTCTTAGAATGTTTTCTCTTGGTTTTGTCTAGTCAGACAGCAGGACATCACACTGTGTTTTAAAGACAAGTATGGGGAGGAGCTCGTGTTGGGTTTGGTTATCACTGTGGCTCTGCTCCCCATGGACACAGATGTCTGTCTCTCTCTGTCTCTCTGTCTCTCTCTCTCTCTCTCTCCCACCTGAAAATGTCTGCTGCCCTACAATAACACCATCTGAAGATGAGTGACTCCTACACTAAAATTTTTGGCTAACTAGGGAAATTGAGAGCAGCTATTTATGAAACCAGCCAAAATCACAAAAATAATTCATGCCTGTAAATACGTAAAGAATAAGACATGCTGACTTTATAAAATTACACTACAGTGCCTTCACAGGTTAACATGTCCAATCCAGAATGAATTCACAGAAATCTCACCTGAGTATCTCCAGTTTACAGTGTGAACTCTTCATTCCCGCACAGAGATGTTCCACTCCTGAATGGTCCAAGTTGTTGTTATTAAGTTCCAGTTGTTTCAAGGAGTTTTCTGTTTGTAGAGCTGATTTGAGATATTCACAAGATGTTTTTGTCAGACTGCAGCCAGCTAGTCTGCAAAGGAGAAAATATAGTACAGACAGCAGTTTAGACGAGGTGGGATCACAGAAATAGGATGATCATATTTTTACATAAAATATAATAGTTAGAAATATATGAATAAGGAATATTGTCTTTGGTAATACTGTCACAGTGTCATGTACATATGAACCTTTCCATTCAAGAATGAATTCAGAAATCTCACCTGAGTGTCTCCAGTTTACAGTGTGAACTCTTCAGTCCAACAGAGAGCTGCTCCACTCCTGAATCCTGCAAGTTGTTGTTATTCAAGTCCAACTCCTTCAAGGTGTTTTCTGTTTGTAGATTTGATGTGAGATATCCACAAGACTTCACAGTGAGATTACAGCCAGCTAGTCTGTAAAGTAGTAAATACAGCACAGAGTGCAGTTCAGTCAGAGAATGTGGAATCACACATAAGTGATTTAAATATCAGAGGAGGAAACTATAATTTATATGTTTGATATTGATGTTTACTATGAGATATTCAACAGTCTTTCTCTTTTATTAGAGTTTCTCTAACTATCTTATTGTAACGTGTACATTACATTTACTTCAGTGTTCAAAGTGATGACAGGCCTCTATTGTACCATCATCACCTGAATGGTCCCTCTAATGGTGCTATAGTCTCTAATATGGCTACTACTCCACAGTTAAACAGAATGAACTATAGTTATTTATTCATGTTCTCTCAACATTTGTTTCTGTTTTAAGAAACCTTTGACAACTGTTATCATGGTTTAAGTATTTGTATTTAGGCTTAAAACAGTAGTGACAGAATTTAGAGATGATGAAATTATCTGTAAGGTCTCATCATTGGTCCAGCACCCACAGTTACAGGGTTGCATGTGCTCAAGAATGCACATAAAGATGGGACTAGACTATTTGGGATCATGGGGGAACATAGCATAACACAATGTTACATTTAAGGTGCAAATTAACTATTCTGTGGTGATTCCTACCCAGTCTAGGCAGGAATTTAGTGTTTAAAAAGCTCTTAGTCATTTTCTTGATAGAGACCGAATTTTAGACATGGGCTTTTTTTGCACTGTGCACTGTTTAGCTGTTGATGCTCCAAAACGGTCACTGAGTGTGACACAGAAGGCACTAAAATAACTGTGTCTCTTTTTGTACCTCTGTCCTAATCAGTTCATTCAGTCGCACATGTGAGTTTTTCCATCATGCTTATTTTTTAAATAATAAAGTAAAATTCAGATGAAGGCATTGTTGACTGAGCTTCCCAACACCTCCATTGACCACAACCACCTTGTAAACAAAAACCTTGTAATATTAAATTTATACATAATGTGTTACATTAAAACTTACTTAAACATTCAGTATTCAGTAGTTTTTGTTGGCTGTGCTGGTGCAGCACAAAAATAATTTTTATTGTTTGAATATAATCATTTAATATTCCAATTTCACAAGAAAAATCTTTTGACATTTGTCTTTGTTCATATTAACATTTCCATTCAAGAACGAGTTCATGAATAAATAGAATTTGTATTATTGAACAACTCACCTGAGTGTCTCCAGTTTACAGTGTGAACTGTTCAGTCCAGCAGAGAGTTGCTTCATTCCTGCATCATGCAGGGTGGTGTAACTGGCATCCAGCTCTTTCAAGGGGGAGTTTTCTGTTTGTAGAGCTGATGTTAGAGATTTACAAAACTCTTCACTGAGGTCACAGCCAGTTAATCTGCAAAGGAGTAAATACATTAGCATTCTGTCACTGATTGGTCTGTGAGAGAAATCAGGAATCAAACATTTTACTAAACAGCCCCTCATGCAATACATGACCAACGTACTGCAGACCCATCTAAAACACAGCTATCTCAAATTCAGATACCAGCCTCAGCACCATGTGAAGCAGAGTAGAACCTGCAGTAGAACCCTGCTGTACAGCCCTGCAGTAGAACCCTGCAGTAGAACCCTGCAGTAGAACTCTGCTTTAGAGCCCTGCAGTAGAACCCTGCAGTAGAACCCTGCAGTAGAGCCCTGCAGTAGAACCCTGCTGTAGAACCCTGCTGTAGAACCCTGTTTCACCTCTCATCAGTCTCCTGCTCAGCAGTGGACTATGCCTTGTTGTTCCACACCTTACACCGATGGACGTATGCATGGAGGGTCTGTGAGGGGACCTCCAGACAGAAGAGTATGTGGGTGACTTGATTGATGACAGGTTTTCTTTTAGATCTCATATAGGTTAAAACTGGGGTTTCTTTATCATCACAGGACATGTTTTACATTTTGCTACCAGGGAAAACACTGGTTGCTACCACCATTCCGTCACAGTAGGCCGGGCCAACCCCACAGGGGAACCGCCCACGTCACATTCCACTACACAACCACTCCCCCTTTCCAATTCACCTACCTACTCAATAATCACCGGCACCTGTCTCTCTCATCTGTCTCACCCCCTACTTCAGCCCACAGGTCCAGCACGCCAATGCTGTGCATTCCTTGAGCACAGAGGACTGAGTCTGCCTGTGTCATCTTCCTCTGTCTTCCTCCCAGCTGCTAAGTTACGGACTCTGCCTTAAGCGCCTGTTTCTACAGTCCAGCACTGTGTGTGTGTGGCTCCACTTCACTTCACTTGAGTGTGGTTGTTATTGTTGTGCTATGGACATTAAAGATTTCATGGCACCATAATCCACGCCTGCTGCTTCTGTCACCCTGTTACACTCTTTTCCAACTAGATTGTATTCTGTACATTTTATTGCTGTTTGATTTGGTGTTTTATGGTGTAATTGTGAGTTGTCTGTTTTAAATGTTGAAACTGATGTTTTAGGCTGCTGTCTTGAGCAGACTTCTCTTGACAAAGAGATCCTTGTGTCTCAATGGGACCAACCTGGATAAATAAAGGCAAAATAATAATAAAAAAATGATTGTCTCCTGGAAGACAAACATCTCTCCCTCCATAAGAAGTCTTCACAACACACGTCCACCCCACCAGCGCTTGAGACATCATCCCAGGCCAAGATCATGCAGCTGGGAGGAGTCCACATGTCCCCTGATGAGAAGAGACATACACAACTGCACCACTACCCACTACCAGTACTGCAGTAGTTCAGACTAGTGGTCAAAGACATTTGGGTTTTAAGTGGGAAGACAAAGTCAAAAGTTACACACATGCTACACCTGACACACCTGTCACATGCTACATGTTTATCTCTGAGGAATTCCAACACTTAAGTTACTCAGTTAATGGACTCCTGAGTCTTCTAGAACGATCAAGACTCTTCCTGCCTATTGTTGTAGCGACTACAACTCCTCACAGCGAAATCCCTAACGGACAGGCACTTGGCCACTCAGGGAGTTTTAGCTTTTTAAGTGACACTAGGGGGCGGGGCCTGCGCGCACTAGGGGTGCAGCAGGCTAGTGGGGAAGAGGTGAGAGAGCGAACAGTGCTGTTGTTCAGTTGCATTATCAATAAAGTTTCACTCCTCTGGATTTTTGGATTAAGCAGTTTCTGCCTCAGTTCCCGAACCCACTTCAGTTAACCACATGTAAGACAATTAAGACTTTATATGTATGTGCACTATTAGTTAGATTTTAGACAAGACAGCTGACAATTTTGTGTTTGTGAAATGTGCCAGGTTTAATTGGCTAATGAATTACCTTCCAATCCTTCATTTCTGAAAGGTCCTTATTGGTCTTGAAATTAGGGAGCATAATTCACCCAGACATTTTACTCAATCTGTACATCATCTATTTTGGGTTAATGACTCTTATTAATCAAATATTTGCATCCCCCATCCGAGCTTTAGAAAATCTTCTGGACAGTATAATGGATTACTCACATAGCTTTTCTACAGTTGGTGACAGCTGGGATGAGTCTCCTATAACCCTCCTCTGATGTGTTGTATTTATTCAGGTTCCACTCATTCCTCACATACTGTGAGTGGAGACGCAGGTAGGATACACCTGAACACTGTGCAGGAGAAAGCTGCTTCTTTGAGGATTTCACTGGAAATAGAAGAAACAACTCAAATTCAAAAGGATATTAATAGTCTGACTCACATTCCTCTTACTATCAGTGCAGCTGCTGAATTATTCACTGTTACATATAACACATATATTCATTACATATACCAAATTCATCAGCCAAGACTTTTGAACACTGTGCAGGAGAAAGCTTCTTTCTGAGGATTTAGAGAGAAACTGTCACGTAGGGCAACGCCCCCTCTCGTAGCTGTCACTCTGGGTTCCCTCATGTCCGTGTTCCCTGCCTGTTTGTCCCGCCCTGCTTGTTTGTTGCCACGCCCCAGTGTCATTGTTATCACCTGTTCCTTGTTTCGGTTCTATGTATATAAGTCCCGTCATTCCCCAGTCGTGTCATCCGTGATTTTGTCTACTGTGTGCCTTGTACTTTGTTTGGTCGTATCCGTCGGTGTGCATTTACTGTTAGCCTGTTTATTCCCTGGTCCGTAAGTCCTCCTTGTTCTTGTGATTATGTCAGTTCATGTTTCTTGTTCGGATTGCCTGCCTGCTATGACCCATGCCTGTGTTATCAACTCTGCTTTTGGTATTCCCCGTAATAAATCTCGCTCATCTCAGCGATTGTGTCCGTCTCCTCGCTCCGTGGCGCGAGCCACGTTACAGAAACATTAGACACAATCATCCAATGACTGTTGTAACAAATGACCCTGTCTCGGACCTTTGAAGAAAAAAGTAAGAGAGAGCTGCATTTATTTTAAAAAGCTGACTCAATGTATAAGTGAGTTATTGGTTTCTAAGGCCTTTTGACCATAATATACCACTGTTTTAAGTTTTTCACTATTTTTAACAGACTGAATATCTGGAAAGTTATATACTGATTAACTGATTTACTGGTGCTGAGAAAACAGTGATGGCATAGTGAACCCATCAAAAAGGCCTGAAGTGCAGGACTATTTATTACATGTGACTGAAGACACAGGTAGGATACAGCTGAACACTGTATATGAGAAAGTTGCTTCTTTGAGGATTTCACTGGAATTGGAGAAAAACAAATTTAAAACCTAATTTCTGTTCTACAAGGAATAAATTTAGAAATTTGTGAACAAATCTCTCCACAGACTCCAAACCTTTTCATTCATTCATTTCAATTTCATCCCCAATACTAACACATCACACCTCCACTACATCACTCCCTCAATCCGTCTCCCCAATACTAACACATCACACCTCCACTACATCACTCCCTCAATCCGTCTTCCCAATACTAACACATCACACCTCCTCTACGTCACTCCCTCAATCCCAGTCTCCCCAATACTAACACATCACACCTCCACTACATCACTCCCTCAATCCCAGTCTCCCCAATACTAACACATCACACCTCCGCTACATCACTCCCTCAATCCCAGTCTCCCCAATACTAACACATCACACCTCCTCTACATCACTCCCTCAATCCCAGTCTCCCCAATACTAACACACCACACCTCCACTACATCACTCCCTCAATCCGTCTCCCCAATACTAACACATCACACCTCCTCTACATCACTCCCTCAATCGGTCTACCCAATACTAACACATCACACCTCCGCTACATCACTCCCTCAATCCCAGTCTCCCCAATACTAACACATCACACCTCCTCTACATCACTCCCTCAATCCCAGTCTCCCCAATACTAACACACCACACCTCCACTACATCACTCCCTCAATCCGTCTCCCCAATACTAACACATCACACCTCCGCTACATCACTCCCTCAATCCCAGTCTCCCCAATACTAACACATCACACCTCCTCTACATCACTCCCTCAATCCCAGTCTCCCCAATACTAACACACCACACCTCCGCTACATCACTCCCTCAATCCCAGTCTCCCCAATACTAACACATCACACCTCCTCTACATCACTCCCTCAATCCGTCTCCCCAATACTAACACATCACTCCTTCAATCCCAGTCTCCCCAATACTAACACATCACACCTCCGCTACATCACTCGCTCAACCCCAGTCTCCTCAATACTAACACATCACACCTCCACTACATCACTCCCTCAATCCCAGTCTCCCCAATACTAACAAATCACACCTCCACTACATCACTCCTTCAATCCCAGTCTCCCCAATACTAATACATCACACCTCCACTACATCACTCCCTCAATCCCAGTCTCCCCAATACTAACACATCACACCTCCACTACATCACTCCCTCAATCCCAGTCTCCCCAATACTAACAAATCACACCTCCTCTACATCACTCCCTCAATCCCAGTCTCCCCAATACTAACACACCACACCTCGCCTACATCACTCCCTCAACCCCAGTCTCCCCAATACTAACACATCACACCTCCACTACATCACTCCCTCAATCCCAGTCTCCCCAATACTAACAAATCACACCTCCTCTACATCACTCCCTCAATCCCAGTCTCCCCAATACTAACACACCACACTTCCACTACATCACTCCCTCAATCCCAGTCTCCCCAATACCAACACACCACACCTCCTCTACGTCACTCCCTCAATCCCAGTCTCCCCAATACTAACACACCTCCACTACATCACTCCCTCAATCCATCTCCCCAATACTAACACATCACACCTCCACTACATCACTCCCTCAATCCCAGTCTCCCCAATTTTAACACATCACACCTCCGCTACCTCACTCCCTCAATCCCAGTCTCCCCAATACTAACACACCACACCTCGCCTACATCACTCCCTCAACCCCAGTCTCCCCAATACTAACACATCACACCTCCACTACATCACTCCCTCAATCCCAGTCTCCCCAATACTAACAAATCACACCTCCTCTACATCACTCCCTCAATCCCAGTCTCCCCAATACTAACACACCACACCTCCCCTACATCACTCCCTCAACCCCAGTCTCCCCAATACTAACACATCACACCTCCACTACATCACTCCCTCAATCCCAGTCTCCCCAATACTAACACATCACACCTCCGCTACATCACTCCCTCAATCCCAGTCTCCCCAATACTAATACATCACACCTCCACTACATCACTCCCTCAATCCCAGTCTCCCCAATACTAACACATCACACCTCCTCTACATCACTCCCTCAATCCGTCTCCCCAATACTAACACATCACACCTCCGCTACATCACTCCCTCAATCCCAGTCTCCTCAATACTAACACATCACACTTCCTCTACATCACTCCCTCAATCCCAGTCTTCCCAATACTAACACATCACACCTCCCCTACATCACTCCCTCAATCCGTCTCCCCAATACTAACACACCACACCTCCGCTACATCACTCCCTCAATCCCAGTCTCCCCAATACTAACACATCACACCTCCACTACGTCACTCCCTCAATCCCAGTCTCCCCAATACTAACACATCACACCTCCACTACGTCACTCCCTCAATCCCAGTCTCCCCAATACTAACACATCACACCTCCACTACATCACTCCCTCAATCCCAGTCTCCCCAATACTAACACACCACACCTCCCCTACATCACTCCCTCAATCCCAGTCTCCCCAATACTAACACACCACACCTCCACTACATCACTCCCTCAATCCCAGTCTCCCCAATACTAACACATCACACCTCCACTACATCACTCCCTCAATCCCAGTCTCCCCAATACTAACACATCACACCTCCACTACATCACTCCCTCAATCCCAGTCTCCCCAATACTAACACACCACACCTCCACTACATCACTCCCTCAATCCCAGTCTCCTCAATACTAACACATCACACCTCCGCTACATCACTCCCTCAATCCCAGTCTCCCCAATACTAACACATCACACCTCCTCTACATCACTCCCTCAATCGGTCTACCCAATACTAACACATCACACCTCCTCTACATCACTCCCTCAATCCCAGTCTCCCCAATACTAACACATCACACCTCCACTACATCACTCCCTCAATCCCAGTCTCCCCAATACTAACACATCACACCTCCACTACATCACTCCCTCAATCCCAGTCTCCCCAATACTAACACATCACACCTCCACTACATCACTCCCTCAATCCCAGTCTCCCCAATACTAACACATCACACCTCCACTACATCACTCCCTCAATCCCAGTCTCCCCAATACTAACACATCACACCTCCACTACATCACTCCCTCAATCCGTCTCCCCAATACTAACACACCACACCTCCATTACATCACTCCCTCAATCCCTGTCTCCCCAATACTAACACACCACACCTGCACACATTCCACACATGCCTGCCGTGAGCCTGTGTCCTTCACCTGTTTCCTTCACCTGTCTCCTTCACCTGTCTCCTTCACCCGTGTCCCTCTGCTCTTTCTGCTCTAGATTAATCTTTAAGTTGGACTTCAGTTGTTATTGGTGTTTTCTGCTTTATAATGGACAATAAAAGCCTTCAAACGCCTTTCTCCCCTCCGGCTGCTTCTGCTCCATCACAGTGGTATTAGAGTGTAATCACATCTTCTGTCCAAAGAACTGGTGGAGAAACCCTTTTTCACAATTACACTCCTCACTGATGTTTGAGGTTCTGAAGTAGATGTGACATTTTGTCAGAGGAAACAATTCCATCATGGACGTTTGTTGCATGCCAAATATCAATATAGGTAAATAAATAATATAGACAAATAAATAATAAAATATAAATAATATAGATAAATGTTCATCATGTACAATATAATGTTACTCCAAAATGCATCAGATGTGCAGGCATTGTAGTCCATTACAGGGTCTGGTGGGTCCTGTAGGCCATTATGAGGTCTTGCTGGTGGGTCCTGTATCCCATTACAGGGTCCTGCTGGTGGGTCCTGTAGTCCATTACAGGGTCTTGCTGGTGGGTCCTGTAGTCAATTACAAGGACTGGTGGGTCCTGTAGTCCATTACAGGGTCTTGCTGGTTGGTCCTGTAGTCTATTATAGGGTCTTGCTGGTGGGTCCTGTAGTCCATTATAGGGTCTTGCTGTTGGGTCCTGTAGTCCATTATAGGGTCTGGTAGGTCCTGTAGTCAATTACAGGGTCTGGTGGGTCCTGTAGTCCATTATAGGGTCTGGTGGGTCCTGTAGTCAATTATAGGGTCTTGCTGTTGGGTCCTGTAGTCCATTATAGGGTCTGGTGGGTCCTGTAGTCCATTACAGGGTCTTGCTGGTGGGTCATGTAGTCCATTACAGGGTCTGGTGGGTCCTGTAGTCCATTATAGGGTCTGGTGGGTCCTGTAGTCAATTACAGGGTCTTGCTGTTGGGTCCTGTAGTCCATTATAGGGTCTGGTGGGTCCTGTAGTCCATTACAGGGTCTTGCTGCTGGGTCCTGTAGTCCATTATAGGGTCTGGTAGGTCCTGTAGTCCATTACAGGGTCTGGTGGGTCCTGTAGTCCATTATAGGGTCTGGTGGGTCTTGTAGTCCATTACAGGGTCTTGCTGTTGGGTCCTGTAGTCCATTATAGGGTCTGGTGGGTCCTGTAGTCCATTACAGGGTCTTGCTGGTGGGTCCTGTAGTCCATTACAGGGTCTGGTGGGTCCTGTAGTCCATTACAGGGTCTGGTGGGTTCTGACTGTTATTCCTCTTACAGCTGCCTTTCAAATGATCAGTGCAGCTACTGAATTATTCACTGTAATTACTCAATATGCCTGAAAACTGTTTGGTGAAAATTACATAAACCAAATATAATTGAACTGAATAATACTTTATATAAATAATAAATATACTTTATTGATCCTGAAGGAAATTAATGATTAATTAATTAATCAGCCAAGACATGATGTTTGACTTTTATTAAATTGCACTGCATATTAGCATAATGTACAAGAATACATTATGTGTGCATTCCACACATTCCACTGCACAGACACTCCCCCTTTCTGAATCACCGTCATATTGCATAATCACTGGCACCAGTCCCTTATCACAATCACCTCCTGTTTCAGCCCACAGGTCCAGGAAGTCAGAACTGTGCATTCCTTGAGCCTAGAGGAGTTGAGCGTGTGAGCTGCGTCATCCGACTGCCGTCGCTCCGTTCGTTACGGACTCTGCGCCTACTGTGCTAGTAATTGCGATCGCCCTTATCTGAGTGCGCCTGGCTTTACTCTCTTGCTTTTGAGTGTTAAGTGTTATTGTTGGACATTAAAGATTCCACAGCACCATACTCGGTGTCTGCTGCATCTGTCACCCTGTTACAGTGATAGTGTTGTTCAATGTTTCGGTTTGACTTTTTCTGTTAATCTGTCTGTATCCTGCTTCCTCACACTCACTGTGAATGTCACAACTGTACTGACATTACATGAGAGTTGCTATACAAATACAACCAATAGGTTGGTCCAATATTTTAAAAATATGAAATATTCAGGATGTTAGTGATAAAAATCATCAAATGAACTTACCTTTCAAGATATAAACAGCAAATGCAATTAATCCCAATCCAAAAACTGAAATGCAGATGACTGCAATCTTCCAAGTATGAAACCCCTTATCTGAAATGAGATTGAACATGCCAAGAGTGAGTCACACTTTAACTTTATTTGACATTTATATATATTTAATTTATAATTTAATAATAATTAAATTATTTATATATAATTTTATTTAATATTTAATTCTACAAGAGTGAGAGTCATACTGTAACTTTATTTGACATTTATATGTATTATATTTAATTGTGTATAATTAAATATGGCAAAAGGACTTTCACAAATGGTAATTGCCTGTACTACAGAAGTACATCCCCTGACCCCTCCCTTTGTGTGTGTATGTGTAGCCTGCATATGGTTATGTCCATATATGTATTTCACTCTGGGCTTGTTATGTAGTTATTTAATGCATGTTTAGATTCAGTGTTGTGCTTGTCTTTGTGAGTCCACTTTGTATTTAGTCTCGCTACATTATATGTGATACGTATTTTATGTGTCGAGCACCAACAGTGCTGCTCTCTTTAAATAAAGCTTACTAAAGCCTTCATCACCCAGCCTACCCCTCACCATGACAGAAAGACACCCAGGATGACAAAAGGAAAACATGGATGGAAGGTGCCATGGGGTAAGAAAAAGGGGCAACACCAACGCCCACTCTCCCCCGTGTAACTACAGACATCATCTCAGAGAGAAAAGGCGATGTAATATGCGATTACTTCCTGAAGCTCTCCAGGCAAAAGAGGAGGGGATGGCTGGTTTCTATAGGAGCCTTGCAGAAGAAGCAGCACGTAATCGAAACAGCTAGCCAGTGAGGTACTCCTACACTGTGCCCGGCGACCTTCCTAAGGGCACTAGACAAATGTTGGAGCTCCACACTGGAATAGTAGAGCAGACTTCTTTGGGCTTTGAGTTCAATAGCAAGGACTCAGAAGAGGAGGATATTCTACCCACGTTTGTTCAGAGTACACATTGGACTATCTGGGTGAAGGGAACAGTCTGCTGCCATCAGAATACTCAGTGGAAATGGAGTACTACACAGAGGAAGATGCTGCCCCCCTGACATCTGAGTACTCTGTGGAGATGGTAAAACCTGGAGGGTGGATACTCTTTTGGAATACTCAATATAGGAACCCAAGGAATCTTCTGACAGTCCACAGTGTTACAGTGCAGACGTGTTTCCCCTGTCTGTGTTTTTGTCTGTCCCTGTGTTTCTCCCTAATCCACTTTTCCCTTTTGTGCCCCTCGTGCTGAATATGCCAGTGTGTGTCTTTGTAACGTTTTCTGACATTGTATATGTATTTCATGTGCTAAGTGCCAATAGCACTAAAGACTATTTATATGAGCCTCGTCCTGCCCACCCCTCACCGTGACAATCTGAATCTGATATAAAATATAACTGATTCCTTGTAAGTTATGCTTAGTTCCCAGGTTTAAACACTTGGTGGTCCAATTAATTAAATAATTTGTTAGCAATAACAATATAGAAATTATAAGTATAACAAATAAGTGTTTAAACCTCTAAATGGTTCTTACCTTTGACAGCCACATAAAGAGTAGCGTCGTCATACCAACCAGAGGACCGAATAAAGCAGTTGTAAAGTCCATCATCAGAAGGTTGGACTGCTGAGAGTTTCAGTGAGGTGTTGCCTTTCTGTAGCTCTTCTTTAAACAGTCCTGTCCTCCCTCTGTAGGACTCACTCTGCCAATCAGTCCAGTCTTTATAGTCTACATACAGATGAACAAATCTATCTGTTTCTGTCAGGTCTGGTCTGCTCCACTCCACTCTCATGTTCACAGCACTGATGTTGGGTTGTAGAGAACAGGGCAGAACCAGGTCTTCACCAGCATTCACAAAAATAGTAGCATCTGGACCAACTACCTTAACGTCCTCTGCAATGAAAACCAAACATAAAATGTCTATAACACATTTCAGTATTTACATATTCTACTATATCAGTATCAGCACTCTTCCTACTGCACAATAGAACTGGTGGTTGTTAGTTACACTGGTCTAATGAGGTACTCTGTGTTAGTCACACTGGTCTAATGAGGTACTCTGTGTTAGTCACACTGGTCTAATAAGGTAGTCTGTGTTAGTAACACTGGTCTAATGAGGTACTCTGTGTTAGTCACACTGGTGTAATGAGGTAGTCTGTGTTAGTCACACTGGTCTAATGAGGTAGTTTGCGTTAGTCACACTGGTGTAATGAGGTAGCCTGTGTTAGTCACACTGGTCTAATGAGGTAGTCTGTGTTAGTCACACTGGTCTAATGAGGTAGTTTGTGTTAGTCACACTGGTGTAATGAGGTACTCTGTGTTAGTCACACTGGTCTAACGAGGTACTCTACTGTAATATGTTCTCCACTATATTAGGGCTGCCACTAACGACTATTTTTCTATCGATTCAACTACCGACTATTTTATCAATTGGTCGACTAGTCTAAACGATAAATTTTCTGCAGAACAAAAAACAAAGAAACTGGCTCTCTTGTAAATTACATATATTCCGACAACATAATACAGAACAAAAAATGTAAAACAGCTTTATAGTGCCAAATGTTAGTGCAAAACTTTTCTCTCCAGCATAGTAAACATAAAAAAGAGGGCTTATTCAGTGATTTAACTTGAAATTCCACATTTCCTTTATCAAATTCAAGTTTTTTATATTAAACAAAGTGCATACTACATGGGTTAAAGCAAGAAATTTTCATTTGACTGAAAATTTTTCCTGGCAAAAGACAATGCCAGCAATTACTGAAAATGTGGTGTAGTTGGGAAATGGCCTCTTTTGCCTAATTCTACACAATAAACACATTTATAAAGTATATTTATCTAAACAGCCTGTGTAAGGAGAGAAAAGAGAATGAACATCTGAGCAATAAATGTACATAAATGTGTATTTAATGGGAGTTATCTGGGGTCCTCTTCCAGAAAATGATTTAAAGATCAAGTCAAATTTAGTGAATCCTGGTGAGTTTTAAAAGGTATGAATCTCTCGTTTTTATCAGATTCACCATCGCAAAAACATAAGCCGTAAGATTACCTGCTTTAAGTAGGTATGTTACAAAAAAATTAAATGTCCAAAAATGGCAAATTTAAATCACACCACTGGATAGAGCTTTTAAATACAAACAGAACAACACCATCCATGTTAAGCCTAGTTTAAGCCTTTATACTTGACGCAGCACGAGTGGCGTGAGCAGCGCGAGGGTCCGCACGCCGAAAATGACGTAATCGCGGTGGCTCAACCCGTTACAATTTCAAGCATTTTAAAGTACTTTAGCCTAAATTCCAGCATTCCAGCATTCCAGCACTACTGCAACATTAAAATTGGTCAGGTAAATGTTCATTCCCCTGTTTTTGAGGGGTGTTTCTTTATACTACCACATATCGCTTCGGACAACACTGCAAAAAGAATGTGATGCAGCAAGTAGCCTCCGCCGTTCGCGCAGGTGTACAGAGTCGCGCACTACGGTCACGCCAGGCAGGAGGGGGGTAAAAACTTTTCTACTGTCCGCAAATCTGAAGGCGGAATGAACCGCAAGTCAATCAAATGACACCGCCGTCATCCATCCAGCGCTGATGAGCGCCAGTGAGAATAATATTTCGGCCACAAAACAGATAGCACGCGCGTGTGTGGTTTATTATGATTTGACGGATTTTTTCCCCAAAAAAATCAAATGACGGAAATCCGTCGTAGTGACGGAGAACTTTAACCCATGATACTATTAAACGGCTTTGTTGCATGTGACAGTCTCGCTGTCTACATTCTGATTAAGAACAGGGCTGCCCTCACTTCAGCCTAAATTCCAGCGCTTTTCAAACCTGAAACACAAAGCAACATTAATTTTCATCAGGTAAATGTTCCTTCCCCTGTTTTTGAGGGGTGTTTCTTTATACTACCACATATCGTTTCGGACAACACTGCAGATTGTGACATGGCAAGTTTAAACGCTTCCGCCGTTCGCGCGAGGTGTGCGGACTGCGGAGTCGCGCGCTATGGTCACTCGCGAAAGTATAATCCATAATAAATAATCTGAGATTTTTTATTATTATTATTTTTGCTGATGCTGGTCCAGCGTGGCGCGTGCCATAGGTTGCCGACCCCTGCTGTAGACTTTTGCGAAGCTCCTTTGGCTCCGCTGCAGCCGGCATTTTTTTTTTGAGTGGCGCTGACCAATGGCTGGAGACTCTCTGATGTCACGCGTTGAGGAAAAGCATTTCTTTGAACGGACGCATTGTAGAAATTAAAATGGAACATTAATAAACATTTAAAAAAATTAATAAATGTAAAAAAACCCAAAACCGATGCGTCGACTTAAAATATTGAAGTCGACGTATTTTCTGCGTCGACGTCATCGACTTTATCGACCAATTGCGGCAGCCCTACACTATATACAATGTCTCCTGCTCATCTGTTTTTGTTATTGGTCAGAATAGACAACCAAGTGCCCTCAGAGTTGTTTACTGTCAGATTGGCTGGTATCTTAGTGAGAATCAGCTTTAGACACACAGGATCCTTTCTCTCTGACCACAAACATATACATCACACACCACATATACACAAACACACAACACCACACATACACACACATACAACACACACCATACATACACAAACACACACAACACACACCACACATACACAAACACACACAACACACACCACACATACACAACACACACAAACACACATACACAAACACACACCACATATACACAAACACACAACACACACCACACATACACACACCACACATACACACACACACAACACACACCACACATACACACACACACAACACACCACACATACACAAACATACAACACACACCACACATACACACACACAACACACACCACACATACACAAACACATACAACACACACCACACATACACACACATACAACACACACCACATATACACAAACACATACAACACACACCACACATACACACACATACAACACACACCACACATACACAAACACATACAACACACACCACATATACACAAACACACAAACACACACCACACATACACAAACACAGCTTGTACAGAACACGTACCTGATGTGGACACCATAAATAAAGAGGACAGCAGGAATGACACACAGACCAGCTTCATCCCTGAAACACAGTATAAATACTTAAAACCCAAGTACTGAAATCATTCAATACTTAAAACCCAAGTACTGTAATCATGCAATACTTAAAACCCAAGTACTGTAATCATTCAATACTTAAAACCTAGAACCATTTAAATACTTAAAGCATAGAACAATTCAAATACATAAAACACAATTTTATTTACTTGTTTTGCACATACTTGTTTTTAAAGGCAGTCTGTATTCATTCATTTCACATTAACTCTCTCTCTCTTACACACACACACACACACACACACACACACTGGCTGGCCACTTCTGTGCTGATCATCCACACACACCAACCACAGCTGAAACAGGAGAATCCATCATATCATGAGTGAGTGGTTTCAGCTCTGCAGGACTGTTTCAGTCACACTGATCATATGTGAGGATGTTGCTTCTTATGGGATCACAGACCTGGTGGAATTTACATCATCTGAATGCTAAAAACTGTCACTATTTACAAAAATGTATTTTATTACGTTCGTATATTAGTCTACACTTTAAACCTATTTTTTCGGAGTGTTTAATAATAATCCTAACACTAGAAGACGATGGCGCCAAGGATGGCAGCCACGGTGACGAGCTCCTCCGTGTTGTTTGTTTTTGTTAATTAATGTTGTCTATTGTACGTCAAACCCAGTCAGCTGGAACAGAGAACAGTTACTAACCATCAGGGACAACATTTCTCCAGACTTTATGGCGGAATTTATTCAAGTATCTTCAGAGTGTGTGGAAATCTTAACAACGGCCGCGCTGACGCTGCTTGGACTAGCAAGGAGACGCTGGAGGCGCCGACAAAGTGGTCCAACCTCCCATCTCTCAGCAACAAAACTGAGGAACTACTCATTTACATTTATGGCATTTGGCAGACGCTCCTTATCCAGAGCGACTTACATTTTATCTCATTTTTATACAAGTGAGCAATTGAGGGTTAAGGGCCTTGTTCAGGGGCACCTCAGTCATGGCCTCAGGTCTGGGAATTGAACCCACGACCCTCCGGTCACAAGACCATTTCCCTACCACCACAACTGCCACTACTCCTGCTCCACCGGACCAACAAGGACTTCTCCTCTGCTTCTGCCCTCTGCTTCACGGAGACCTGGCTGAACGAGCCCGGACAGCACGCTGGACGTACCAGGCTTCCAGCTGCTGAGAGCGGACAGAGACGTGGAGCGAAGCAGGAAGAGGAGGGGAGGAGGAATCTGCTTCTACATCAACGAGCGCTGGTGTAAAGACACTACAGTACTGTTAACATCATGCTCTCCTCATCTGGAGTCTCTCTTCATTAACTGTCGGCCATTTTACTCTCCCAGAGAATTCAGCTCCTTCATTGTGGCCGGCGTGTACATGCGCGTTCGCCGAGCGCGTGCACCAGCGACGCGCAGAGACAGCTGGCCGAACAGATAATGAAACTAGAGAGAGATCATCCAGACTCGCTGCTGATCACCCTGGGGGACTTTAACAGCACTAACCTCACGAAGGAGATGCCCAAGTACAGGCAACACATCGCGTGTGCTGGACAAATGCTACACCAGCATCAAGAACGCCTATCGCGCTGTCTCTGGCTCTCCGATCACAGCCTCGTTGAACTCATTCCCACTCTGCTATGGGCACCACCATATCCAGGGACCTGAAGTGGGAGAGGAACACCGTCAACATCACCAAGAAAGCTCAGCAGAGAATGTTCTTCTTGAGACAGCTCAGGAAATTTGACCTGCCGCAGACCCTGATGATCCAGTTCTATACAGCGATCATCGAGTCCATCCTCACCTCATCCATAACCACCTGGTTTGGTTCCTCTACCTCAAAAGAAAGAGCCAGACTCCAGCGCATCATCAGATCAGCAGAGAAGGTCATTGGATGTAACCTGCCAACGCTTCAGGAGATCCACACCAGCAGGGTGAGGAAACACGCTTGCAAAATTACGACTGACCCCTCACATCCTGGACATCACCTCTTCCATACTCTCCCCTCTGGTAGAAGACTAAGGACCATCAGAACCAGCACAACACGACATGCTAACAGCTTCTTTCCCAGAGCTGTAGCTCTCCTCAACCACAGTGGACTCCTCTGAGTCTTTAAACCAAATGGACTTAACTGCACTGAACAGGACATGTCTACTATGCTAATTTGCACAGCTGTACAATGTTAACATCATCCGTAACATCTACAACATTATTTAACATAAACCTACCTCAGGAACATCTAGATACATATATATTCATACTCAAATGTGTACAGTACAGATTTTATATTTTACATTTTACATTGTCTATTTATGTCTTTTTTTTGTCTACGCTCTTTTTTCTAGTACTAACTATCCAGAGTCTATTTATTGTTTATTGTACCTTTTAGAGTTACGTTTGTCAACGTGTGCACGTGTTACATGTCATACATGTGTTGCTCTCACCAAGACAAATTCCTTGTATGTCTAACATACCTGGCGAAATAAAGAGATTCTGATTCTGATAATAACTCGTATATTTGCGCATGAGCTTTTACACTGAGTTGTCAAAGCATGGACAGTTTAGGCGCGGTAGAGATATGGACAAACTAACGAACTCAAAGAGGCCGATATCACACATGAGCAGATCTAATATGACCAGTCAATCTCCCGAATTAGATATTTAATTTGTTTCAACTGTCCTGTTGCACAGTAAACAAGTGTCCTACCTGGTTATAGTTTTTACGATAGCTGTTAATGCTTTCATAGCCTCTGTCTTTCGGTTTCATTGCTGTTGTGTTTCGCTAAATATTTAGATCTCTTCTGACTTGTTCCTGGACTTTTAGTTTAATGAGAAATATTTTGTTCCCGTTTATTGTCATTTCATGTCAGTAAACGATTTTAAACTAAAGTTAAGCCTCGTGTTTCTCGGGGTCCGTTCACATACATGTAATATCATAACACGTTTGATGTTTGTTTCAGCGGGTCGTGTAGTTCTGTAATAGCCTAACTCGAAACGGTCGACTGAGTATCTAAAACGTTTAACATATAACATAGCTATACAAATCATAATTGGTTATAAACTTACCAAATGACATTCTGCTTCTGGAACCAAGTCCGATTGAAAGTACTTTCATTTTTGTTTTGATCCAGGAAGTATCTAAATGTACAGAGCCCCGGAGAGGACATGGGTAATAAAATATATTTAAACGAGTGAACGTTTTACCATTTGACCGCACGTTTTCTGGTATTCATGCTCACGAATTATTAATTCGTTCACACGATTAACAATTCGTTCTCACGTTTTGTTTTAATCGTGCGCACCTTTTTATTAAACTCGTGGTCACGTTTTATTAATTCGTTCACACGATTAACAATTCGTTCTCACGTTTTCATTCATTCCTTTGCAAACACTACTGGCCTAAGCGCATACACTGACGGCCAGAGTTGTATATTAACGAAGTAGAACTACTTCACTACTGTACTTAAGTACTAAAATGCTGTATCTGTACTTTACAGGAGTATTATTATTTTTCTCCTACTTCCACTTTTACTTCACTACATATTTTCCATTAGTTTAATACTTTTACTCCGATAGATTTTTTACGTGCTGTATAGTTACTCGTTATAATTATAAACATGTCACCGGGTCAAGCGAGCAGGCTATGGGACACTAAAGTGGTCAAAATTAGTCTCACACTACACGCGTGAGTGAGTACAGTACACTCACGCATGAGTACAGTACACCTACGTACTAGAACCGTGAGTACAGTACACCTACGTACTAGAACCGTGAGTACAGTACACCTACGTACTAGAACCGTGAGTACATGTACACCTACGTACTAGAACTGTGAGTACAGTACAGCTACGTACTAGAACCGTGAGTACAGTACACCTACGTACTAGAACCATGAGTACAGTACACCTAATTACTGGAACCGTGAGTACAGTACACCTACATACTAGAACCGTGAGTACAGTACACCTACGTACTGGAACCGTGAGTACAGTACACCTACGTACTAGAACCGTGAGTACAGTACACCTACGTACTAGAACCGTGAGTAAACACACACATCCTCCTCAGAGCAGAGAGGAGACATTGGCAGATGTTCATCACAGGGATGTGGGACGTCCCCTTTAATGAACCCTGTAGTGTCAGGACAATGTTTTCATTTTTGCTCGACAACCCAAGCCAGAGTCCTATGACTGAGCTTTATACCCTTGTAGACGTCCATCCTCACTTCAAGGGTAGGGACAGTCTTTCATCAGAACTGCACCTTAAACAGAGCACTACATGTGACTTCACAGTGGAAACTCTGGTGAAACATGAGAAGTCTCTTTTCTCTTGGGCTTTATGGGAGAATAATAGTATTTTTTGTCTTGATCAGCACTATTGAAGGATATTGTAAGGCAAAAAGACGTTGAATTGCCCCGTCTTGAATTACTTCAGTTAGGCCTCACAAATAATCCCTGATGGTGGTGCCATTTATCAGATTAACATTGTACAATATGAATGCCTTTTCTCCCGTTTCATCCCAATTTCTTGTACTGTTCTTACAGCCTGTAGGAAATGTGGATCATATATGTAATGCAGTCATCTTTCCATCTTTCCTTTCCTGTCATGTAACATAGTTATTTCATATACATATTGGTTGTAAGACAAACACTACCAAGGATTTCAGCATGTTGTGTGGCCAAATAAATGGACCAAGGATTAGTTTTTTTTTCTTTGTTTAAAAAAATGTGTGTGTGCAGGAATGTGGAGGATGTGGTGAGGTTTCCTGGGCTGCCCCCTCGACGACAGCTGACCTATCAAGTGAAGCAGCTGATCGCCAGGGAGATGGAGCTGGAGAGAATGAGGAGGTTGGAACGAGCGCAGCAGAATCGGAACCAGAAGGTAGAGACACACCAGCACAGAACCCCACATTCCAGAACTCCACGTTCCAGAACCTCACGTTCCAGACCTCACCTTCCAGAACCCCACGTTCCAGAACCCCATGTTCCAGAACCTCACATTCCGACCTTCCAGAGTCTCTTTTCTGTGCCTCACCCTCCAGTGGAGTACCACAGTAGACATTCAAGTCCTGTGTTATTCACCTTTCAGGAAAAGCTAGTAGATGTGTACAAGGAAACAATATTAGCAAAAACATATTCGCACTTAATAATGTCAAAGAAGCATAGTATTTTTCAGGTTAGGGAAAAGGCTTGTCTACCATGTTATAAATGTCGCTGTTATTTTTTTTAATGCTCATATATTCATGGTGGCTCATTTGTGGTTTTCATTTTTTCTTTTTTTTCCCCTCAGACTTCACAGTCAGAGAATGTTGAGGCAGGACAACAGGTGATGAGACCACAGATGAAGAAGCCAACAGTCAGGAACCACCAACATCGGCTTGAGAACATTGTCAAAGAAGCTGTTGTGGAGTGCAAGGTGGCCAGACTGCACCATACCGCCTTAAAACCTTATCATACTACCTTAAATCCTGTTGATTCCTAATATTGCCTTAATAAAACATCCTTATTGGTATCTCGTAGTTCAGCCTTAACCCCTACCTGTTACAAACATTTCTATATGGATTCATTTTTAAATGGTCATCAGATGTCTTTTAAAATTGTCACTGCCAAAGCTTAGTGGATAAACCTTTCTCGAACTGCTGGCTAATATTTATATTTATTGCCCTCATCCATTTTCCGTAAATTAATGTAATTTTCCAGTAATTAATGAACACTGTTCAAACTTCTTGCTGAAGCTCCAACACAATCCACTGAGGTGGGGGGGGGGGTGTCTGAGATATTACTGACTACTTTTATACAAAACACATTCTAAATTAAAGTACTGCAAATGTCCTGTTGTTCAAAAGAAAGGATGAGTGATTATACAAATAAAAATGTCTCTATGAGGAGAGGTGTCATACAGTTCTGTATAAGTGATAAACCCCTTCTGCACATACCAAGCTTTTCAGCTAGTTATGCTGTGATCTCACCTGAGGTCCATTTGAAGTTATCTGGCAAATCGCAGGGCCAAGCTACTATAGGCCAGCCCCCATAGTGAAAATCATAAATACCATTGATCAGCTTTACATTACGAAATACCACCAGAAAGGAGCAGATTAGTTCCACTCAGATAGAAAAATTCGGGTTTTACTAACCAAGAATGTTTTGTGAAGTTTGTGAAGAAGTTAATGTTTTATTTTTTTATTATATAATTTTCCACCCAGTTTAGTCACCTCTTCTTTGAGAGGTTAGAGGGCCTGACTGCTCCCTGCTCTATCATACAGGTGTTGCCATGGTTCAGGTTTAGTTACCTCTTCTTTGAGAGGTTAGACTGCTCTATCATACAGGTGTTGCCATGGTTCAGATTTAGTTACCTCTTCTTTGAGAGGTTAGACTGCTCTATCATACAGGTGTTGTCATGGTTCAGATTTAGTTCCCTCTTCTTTGAGAGGTTAGACTGCTCTATCATACAGGTGTTGTCATGGTTCAGATGTAGTTACCTCTTCTTTGAGAGGTTAGACTGCTCTATCATACAGGTGTTGCCATGGTTCAGATGTAGTTACCTCTTCTTTGAGAGGTTAGACTGCTCTATCATACAGGTGTTGCCATGGTTCAGATTTAGTTCCCTCTTCTTTGAGAGGTTAGACTGCTCTATCATACAGGTGTTGTCATGGTTCAGATTTAGTTCCCTCTTCTTTGAGAGGTTAGACTGCTCTATTATACAGGTGTTGTCATGGTTCAGATTTAGTTCCCTCTTCTTTGAGAGGTTAGACTGCTCTATCATACAGGTGTTGTCATGGTTCAGATTTAGTTACCTCTTCTTTGAGAAGTTAGACTGATCTATCATACAGGTGTTGTCATGGTTCAGATTTAGTTACCTCTTCTTTGAGAGGTTAGACTGCTCTATCATACAGGTTTGTTTTGGCAGTGTTTAGCTCACATGCTCTTTCTCTGGTGTCTCTAGGTGAAGATGGCAAACCGAGTGGGACTTTGCAGATTGGTAAAGCAGTAGGAAACAGTGATGTGTGGTTTAGGTTCAACGAGGGCGTGTCCAACGCAGTGCGTAGAAATGTGTACATTAGAGAACTCCTGTAAGCACTCTGTCTCTCTAAGAAACCTTGTGAGGAGAGAGGGGGACAGAATTACAACATGGCCATGTTGACACTTTGAGTGGCTGTAAAACCATAATTGTGTTCAGTAACCTGTATTGTTTCTCAAAGTCTTATTCACTCTGTGAATAAATGTTGTTGAATGTTTTTTTTCTTTATTTCTGTCTGTTTTTTGTACAGACTGAACTGCATAGAAAAGCCATTGCTTACAGTGGAGTTTTTAACATCAAACATTTACTACAGGATTCAAGTAAATGACAAAAAGTAAATCATTAAATAATAAGCATATCTAAACTAAAAATAAATTACATAGCACTGATCATGCTAGCTAAGACAGCACTGACATCTATCACAAACGTGGAGCCACTGTTGTATTCATGGTGATGGTGTGTGAGCTGCTACTAGAGCATGATGCATTTCCCTGACTCCACCCATGGGTTGTCCTTCAGCAGCTCAGCGTTCAGGAACGGGTCATCTGACATTTTCTCTTCTATCCATTTAACCAGTCTGCAAACGTGAGGAGAAATTGAAACAGGCAGGAGACCAATTCTTCTAGAGCAGAATTCTAGAGTAAGATTCTAGATGATATTTCTAGAGCTGTGTTGTCTATATTAACATGGCCTGACTTGAACTCTACATGGTTTGACTGGGATGTGGGATTTTCTAGTCAAACATCATCTCGAGACTTCAGAAAATTCCTGTTATTGTTCCTGTAGTCAAATGTGAGACTGAGTGACTCAAGTCACTGAATTTTGTCCTGTGGATAAGAATATTAAAGTACTATGGTCTAAATTAATCCATCACCAACTCCCCACCTGTATCTGTTCTTTCACCCTTTCACTCAGTAATTGAAGGCTCTTATTTACAGTATTGTGCAAAAGGTTTAGGCAGGTGTGGAATAAATGATGCAAGGTAAGAATACTTTGTTACGGTAAGATTGAAGTGTTAAGTTTGTCAACAAAATGCAAAGGGAATTAACAAAAGATCTAAATCAAATTTAGATTTTGTTAACACCCTTTGGCTTCAAAACAGCTTGGATCCACTTAATCTCCGTATCATCACGCGGTGATTACTGATTCAGTATGTCACTGCGTTACACTATTAACACTTCCGTTAATACTTCTATGAACACCTCTATTAACACCTCTATTAACATTTGCACAGTACTGTATATATGCAAACACATACTACACTACTTTAAATATATATTTATTTTAAATGCCCCTGTCACGTATGGCTACGCCCCCTCTCCTAGCTGTCACTCCGGGTTCCCTCGTGTCTGTGTTCCGTGCCTGTTCATCCCGCCCTGCTCGTTTGTTTCGTTAATTCCCTATTGTCTGCCACGCCCCTGTCGTCATTGTTAGCACCTGGTCCTAGTTTAGTTCTGTGTATATTAGTCCCTGAGTCTCCCATGTCCTTCGTCGGTTGTTTTGGATGTTTGGCTGTTTCGTTCTCTCGTTATTCATGTGCCCTGTTCCCGGTGTTTAATACTCTGTTGGTTCATGCTCAGTTTTGTGTTATCCTGCCTAGTTTTGTTTCGTGTCTGTCTTGATCATGCCCCTGTACTTGTCTCACTTGGATGGCTCTCCGGTTATGACTCCTGCCTGTGACTTCGACGACGATTATGGAATGCCCTGTAATAAATCTCGCTCTTCTCAGCGTTTGTGTCCGCCTCCATGCTCTGCGCCACGCAGATCGTTACAGCCCCTTTATTTTCAATACTGTGAAATCAACTTTGGTAACTTTCTCAATTTGAAATGTTTTAATACGTTATTTTAACAAATGGTGTGTTTTGCACTCACTCTGGGACGGATATGGAGCATTTTTCTCTTGCAATCTGCAGCTGCATTTTGCGACTGTCCACCTCTTTCCTCAGCTGAGACTCGTCCAACTCCTCCATCTACAGATAGTCACCAAACACAGTATCACTACTGCAGTGTGATCATCATAAAGCAACACATACATACACTATATTGCCAAAAGTATTCGCTCACACATACAAATTATTGGAATCAGATATTCCTATCACTTCTATGGCCATAAGTGTATAAAATTAAGCACCTAGGCATGCAGACTGTTTTTACAAACGTTTGTGAAAGAATGGGTCACTCTCAGCAGCTCCGTGAATTCCAACATGGATCTGTGATCTATCCACCTGTGCAACAAATCCAGTCATGAAATCTCCTTGCTCCTAAATATTCCACAGTCAACTATCAGCTGTATTAGGGGAGACCGGGTATGGTTGTAACATGGGGAGAGTTGTAACATCATCAATTCCACTGATTACGGATAAGATAGGAGACATATATATCATTCCAGTGTTTACCCAATTCCTCCCTGATCCCACATGGTGAATGTCAAGGCTGTAAAAAGGCACATGCAGATTCCATACAGAAAAACTGATTTTGAGGTGAGAAAGTAAATTTCTGAATCAAGATTACAACCCCTGGCAAAAAGTATGGAATCACCAGTCTGGGATGAGCACTCATTCAGACATTTTATTCTGTAGAACAAACTCAGGTCAAAAACATGATGCGATAAGGTCATTCCAAAGTGCAACTTGCTGGCTTTCAGAAACACTAAAGGGAAAAAAAACACCATTGTGGAAACAAAGTAAATGTTATTTTTGTTGAGCAAGCACAGGGAAAAAAATAGTGCCAATTTTTTGCAGTCAATCACTACAGACATCCAAATTTCATGTGGCCTTCAGATTAGCTCAAGAACAGTACACAGAGAACTTCATGGAATGGGTTTCCATGGTCGAGCAGCTGTATCCAAGTCATACATCACCAAGTACAATGCACAGCGTCGGATGCAGTGGTGTAAAGCACGCCACCACTGGACTCTAGAGCAGTGGAGGTGCATTCTCTGGAGTGACGAATCACGCTTCTCCATCCAACAATCTGAAGGATGAGTCTGGGTTTAGCATTTTGCCAGGAGAACGGTACTTGGCTGACTCCATTGTGCCAAGTGTAAAGTTTGGTGGAGGGGGGATTATGGTGTGGGGTTGTTTTTCAGGAGCTGGGCTTGACCCTTTAGTTCCAGTGAAAGGAACTCTGAATGCTTCAGCATACCAAGACATTTTGGACAATTGGTAGAGTCTGGTGTGGATGAACTTGACTGGCCTGCACAGAATCCTGAATTCAACCCAACAGAACACCTTTGGGATGAATTAGAGCGGAGACTGAGAGCCAGGCCTTCTCGTCTTGTGACCTCACAAATGCACTTTTGGAAAAATGGTGGTCAAAAATCCTCATTAACTCCCTCCTAAATCTTGTGGACAGCCTTCCCAGAAGAGTTGAACGTGTTCTAGCCGCAAAGGGTGGACCAATGTTATACTGAACCCTATGGATTAGAAATGGGATGTCACTTAAGCTCATATGCGAGTCAAAGAATGTGAGCAAATACCTTTGGCAATATAGTGTATATGATATGTTTTCAAAGTATGAAGGAATCAAATTGGTTTCCTGGAAGAAAAACAAACATTGCAATCAAAATTCTTCCAGATGTTAAAGAGTTCTGTCCACGCCCACCCTGCAAATATTTTTTATTAAAAAAAATGTATAAGTATATAACCAAATTACCAAATTAATTGATGGGCCAAATAAAAATACTTCAGACCCAAGTACTACAGTGCAATAAAGTCAATGTGTGTCCAATGTGGACATGCATGTTGTTTCTATTAGTGAGAGATTGATTAATGTGAAAACATTCAAATGTAAATGTGCCATATTTGTTAACTATGACTGCCAAATTGTGATTTCAATTATTTAATTGCAACATTTCAAACATCTTCATGGAAAGACCCATGAGACTCCCTCTCTGCATCAGAAGGAACATTTTTCTTGTGCATGTCACGGTCACAGCTCCGGACCCTTCCTTGTGGGCGTGCCGCTACGTTGTCTGCGTGTCGTTATGTCCATGTTTGTAGTTCCGTGGGTGTGGGTTGTTTGTGAGCGTATTCGTAGTCGCACCTGTGCCTTGTCTCGAGATCACACGGATATGTGTGAATCACCTATTTAATGTGCGTTTGCGCAATGTCTTGTGCTCGTCTTTGTCTAAAATTCCGTGTCAGCGTGAGTGTGTTTGTGTGCTGCTCGCGCTCCGCCCGGAGCTTGCACGTCTGAGTCTCATTAAAAGTTTGATGTTCACCGTTAAACATCAACGTTAAGGAGTTAAACGTTGTGGTGCCTGCCTCCTACACCAGTCGTTACAGTGCATAATTAAACAGCCATTAAAGCTCAACACTGGCATATGCAGTATACTATATTTAGGTATACATATGAAGTATATTGCAATACTACAGTTGAAACTTGAATGTTTGAAATGTTGCAATTAAATAATTGAAATCACAATTTGACAATCATAGTACATCAGACAACCTACATCTGGTCAGTCCTACAGATTATACAGATTAGACTGAGAATAGATTTACTGTAATATGACAGACACACATCTTTGGATTATAAAGTCAAGGAAAAGACAAAACAACCAGTGCTGATGTGACACACGTACCCAAAGTGTACACGTAATCCAAGTTGAAGGTCAAAGGATCAAAGAATCGTTTGTCTGACTGCTGCACTTTGGCAGAAGTGTCCAATGTTTGTGTTTCTTTAGTGAAGTCCAGGAGCGTGTGTGCTCAGATCACCTGCACCTGCTGCTCCACTAGTGGGATGGCCAGTTGGTTTGATACTCAAATTAAAGGTTGAAGACCTTTGTGCTTTTTGAAGGAAAAGGGGTGTTGCCCCAATTTGACTCTACATTTCCAATGTAAAATACATGCAAACACGAGTTCTCTCCAGTCTAACCTGAAAGCACTGTCTAGGTCAGGGGTAATCAATTAAATCTTTCCGCGGTCCATTTTTGGCAGATAGCTCAGACCTTAGGTCCGGGTCCGCGGTGGCGAACGAAAGTTGTTGAGCGGGGGGGCGTAACACTCAAATGGGTGGTGAACGTAACACTCGTCTTTAAAATATAGTCTCCCGTTAAAAAATTTTTGGCATTTGGGTCCGTATCCAGTTAATCAGGAATGTGATTGGGTCCGGACAGGACGGCGTTCGGGTCCGGATCCGGATCGCGGTCCGCCATTTGGTGATACCTGGTCTAGGTCACAGTGACAATGCAGTTTACATTAGAATCACTGGTTCAAAACAAGCACTAATAGCAATAATCTGCTGGTTTAAATCCCTATTATGCAGAAGGGTCCCCTAGCAGGCCTGCCGGCGGGCCCAGCTCATAAATCGCGTTATTAAACATATTAAACATTGATGAATCTCCAAACAAAATTCAAAATTTCCTATCCCATCTACATGCCTACCGACTTTCAGACGTCTACATGCAGCCGATCGCGAGATATCCGGCTTTGAAGTTGGTGATGAAAGCGCACCCCGCACGGGGTCTCCAAACATATCCGTTTGAAAAACATATTTACCATGTGAGATGACTTAATGTTTTGTCACCTAAAAATCATTTACTATTAAGGCTTTAATTTAAGACCTTAACATCGTATATCCGTTGTGGTTAAATACCTTAAATTGCTTGCTCACCTCACTGCAAAATTGTGCGTAATCCACTTCCTGGATGAGCCGCTCCGACAAATCTGCCCCCTAAGCGTCACCGAAGCGTTTTGAAAGCTGATTTGTCCTCTTATTACAAAGCTGCAGCAGTTCTGCTTTGATTTGAGCGGTTTTTATTGGTAGTGACTTTGAGTGACAGTTTTTAGCACCTCTCACCAGCGAGGTGTGAAGGGGGGGGGGGGGGTGGGCTCACCAATCAGCCCCCTGAGACAATCTGGCGCCTTAGAAGTGATTGAAAGCTGTTCTAACCAATAGTTTACTTCCAGCTGAAGATAACCAGCCCTCGTTTGACATGATTGGTCAATTTTTTTGAGTCCTCGGAAAATTCCTGTTCATTCCTGTTCTAAGTCCGCTAGCCTACTAGCTCAAGCTAACCTAAGCTAACCTAAGCTAATCTCCCCAGAACACACTGTTCGGCGAAACTGAAGCAGTCGTGGATCATTTTGTTCGTTTTTATTTCGATTGTGGATACTTTTGAACATCACAGAAAATAAAAGGATTACTTTTGGTGGAATTTATTTCTATTTTTCGCATACGACGCCAACCCGGAAGTGGGAATGAACACCGGCTACGACGCGATTCTACGGACTCGTGAGTAAAAATGGACAATTTTACATACGCGATTTTGTACAAAATATATAATCTAATACTAAACATTAGATTATAAACAGTATTGGAGCTTTTGAGTGCTGGAGTACTCGGTATCGTGTTGGATGCTAGCGGAGTTGGCTACGTTAGCTTACCTTAGCCTGTTGGACTATATTGGACATAAATATCATAATGTACAGTTCATAATTGGACATGGAATTTATTCATTGGAATTTTCTGGTCTTTCTGTAATATGTGCAACGTTGTTGTTTGAAATAGCTCCTCGGTTTCAGCTTAGTTGGCTAAGTGCTCCATTTTTTCTATGTTGTCAGAAAAGAGCCTAGTTATTATATTTTATAATTTATGCCTAGATTTGCATAACTGTGAATATACATACTGGTCTAGTTCAAGTTCAAGCTCAAGTTTTTTTGGCCATGTTCTTCTGTAATAGAGGCTCTCAAAAAGAACCAAAATGATGGAAATATAAGCCTGGAGATGAATCAATATGTTCCCCCAACTGTCTACTTCAGTTTGAGGCCTGAATGATCATTTTCCTATGTGTACAACTTGAGATAACTAGTGTTGAAGTGTACTAGTACAATTCGCTCAAAATGAATGAAATTTTTAACATTTCTGCTGTATAAGGTTAAGAATATACCCGATATTTCCATGTGGAAATATGGTAGAATTCATGGTGGAGTTTATGATAAGCTAACCATGTCCTGCTGCAGCAAAGCATCTCCAAACCATGACACCTCCACCTCCATCATGACACCTCCACCTCCATCATGACACCTCCACCTACATCGTGTCACCTTCACCTCCATACCTTCACCTCCATGCTTCACAGTTGGTATGAGGGTCTTTTGTAGGAATGCTGTATTTGGTTTACGTCAAACGTCTTCTGTTCTGGTGTCCAAATAATTAAATTTTAGACTCATTTGTCCAATGAACATTATTGCAGTTTCCAGATGGTTGAATGGCTGTTATCAAATTATCAAATTATGTTATAATAAATTATCACTTATTAACTGCAGTACTCTAGAATGCAGAGATTTCTCCCAGTGAATGTTCTACATTTGAACATGTAATGTTTTTCGGGACTGTTAGGTCTGCTGTCATGCTGATTGTCTATAATCCCCCCAAACACAGTACAGCAATTCTTGAGGTTTGGACACAAATTTGGAACATGTTTTAATTGTAGGAGATAAAATTTCCAAAAATCAGTCCAGCTGCTGAACCCTTTTGACTCCCATGTACAACCAGGACTATAAACTAGACCTGCTTCTCTCATCAGGGGACCAAATTTCATCAGATGTTGCAGTTGACTATTTCTGTGTCTTCTTTGAAATGTCAGTCTGTATCAAAGGTCTGCTGCAAACATCTTAATTAGATGTTTGAAAATGAAAGTTGCACTGGTCTGCAGCATCATCACACGTCTAACTAGCATCGTGTGTCAGTTTGTGTTTTAACCTGTTTTAACTGTTAGTCTCACACTTCATTGAGATTTATTAAACTGTTCTGTTCCTGTTTGATTAAACCTCACTGAAGACAGAAAGACCCCTTAAACCCTCTGTGATCATATTTAATACACTGTATAATACTCAGTACTGCACTGGGTTATTCTGATGATCATACATGAAACATCTTTACTGTGTACAGCGTCTACATGTGTATCACTACAAATTAGACACACAGAATGAAAAACCTTTCAGAGTTCACACGACACAATCCAAAGATTTATTGTTCATAAAGATGATCAGATAAACACAAATAAATCATCACTCTTAAGAGAAGAGACTGAGGTAATCAGCTGATAGTAATCAGGATACACCATCTTAAAC
>NW_027506899.1:317500-319635 GCF_052324685.1 Brachyhypopomus gauderio
TGACAGACAGTGTATCTGTTATTAGAGCAGTGCAGACGCCAGGACTTTATATTGTATCCAAACCAACAGTCATCACTGCCTCCTTTCCTGCTGATTCCTTTATATGTCACTGCTATACCAGCAGCAGCTCCACTCCACTCAGCCTCCCAGTAACAGCGTCCACACACACTCTCTCCACACACACTCTCTCCACACACACTTTCTCTACTCAACACATTTGCATAGATATCAAATCTGTCTGGATGATCAGGATACATCTGCTCCTCCCACACACTCGTCACCTTCCTGTTCTCCTCAGACAGAGAGAGGTATCTGTTTGCTGTGTTTGGGTCCAGTGTGAACTCACACGCATCTGCACACAAGAACAGACATTAGAGGAGAGAACACAACCCAACTACTGTGTGTGTGTGTGTATGTATGTGTACATGTGTGTGTGTGTGTGTGTCCGTGTGTGCATGCGTGCGTGTGTATGTGTTCATTATACTGAAACAGTGAACTCACATTTTCTTAGTCCTGGTTTGATTCTCATCATTCCTGTATGATCCACCCTAAAACACACACACACACACACACACACACACACACACACACACACACACACACACACACACACACACACACACACACACACACACACACACACACACACACACACACACACACCACACACAGTGTTTAAAGATTCCAATTCTAATTGTTTCATTCTTTCTCTCTATTTCCATCTCTCCTATTCTTTCTCTTCATCCCTTTCTCCATTTCCCCCTCCTCCCTCTTCGTCTTTCTCTCCCACTCTCTCCATCTCTACCTCTTTTCCTTCCCCCTCTTGTTCTTTCCCCTCTTTATCTCCCTCCTTTCCCTTTTTCCTTCATCTCTCTATCTCTCATGTTGTCATGACAACCATCTCTCCCTGAATGCAGACAAGATGAAGATACACTGAATTCATACATGAGTTTACAGTGGTGAGTGTTCAGTAGATTTTACACTCACACTGTCAGGACCGTCTCTGTACTGTCAGACTAAACATCTGTCATGATCACCCACTCCATGACGTGTCACATGACAACTCCTCTTCTGTTTTGATTTAACTTCTTTGTTTTCCTTTTATGTGTGCTTTTATTTTGAATTTCCTTGTTGTGTCTGTCTTCACGCCCCATCCCTGTCACCCTCCTCCTCATTAGTGTTTTCACCTGCACCTGGTTTCATCCCCCAGTTCCTCAGGTGTTTGTAGTCCTTGTTTTCAGTATAATCTTTACTGGTCATCACATGTAGATCTTGTTGTTTGTTCACAGGTTCTACATTAATGATTCTCTCGTCTTTCTGGTTGTTGTCACTCGTGTCTCGTATATATTGTGGACAGTCTTTTCAGTTTTCCTGGTTTCTATTCCAACTCTAGTACTAGTCTTGATATTTGCTTTGTGTTTTGTGTATTGCTGCTTTATAATTTGTTTGTTATAAATTGTTTGTCTATTTAGCTGTTTATTCAATATGTTCTTTTGATGTGTCTGTAGTTGTATTACATGGTTGTTGTCTTTAGTTTATCTGTGTTTTCCTTAATTGTAGATGTATTTTGGGGCCGTTTATAATAAACCTCATAAAAGCTCACATTTGTGTCCAGCCTCTGAGTGACCCAAGTTACATCATCAACTTTAGGAGATTTATTTATATTGACAGAAACATCTGAACCATTGTGGTCAGTAATGTTGTGCTACTGTGTCTGTGTTTGTTCTGTGATTACAGTGTAGCCCTGAACACACACACACACACACACACCACACACACACAAACCACACACACACACACACACACACACACACACACTATAATGTTACCCTGAGTGTGTCCAGTCTGCAGTGTGGATCCTCCAGTCTAGCAGAGAGCAGCTTCACTCCTGACTCTCCTGGGTGGTTGTAGGTCAGATCCAGTTCTTTCAGGTGTGAGGGGTTTGAACTCAGAGCTGAAGCCAGAGAAGAACAACCTTCCTCTGTGACCAGACAACCTGACAATCTGAAGAAAGGAGAGAGAGAGAGAGAGAGAGAGAGAGGAGAGAGAGGGAGAGGGAGAAAAGGGGAGGGAGAGGAGAGAGAGGGAGGGAGAGAGAGAGAGAGAGAGGGGAGAAGGAGAGAGAGGGAGGGGGG